>NW_025944188.1:0-58784 GCF_000764305.2 Hyalella azteca | reverse complement strand
GCCTTTCTAAGGAGCCTTGCTAACGCCTTTCTAAGGAGCCATGCCAACGCCTTGCTAATGCAGGTGTCTTGCCAATGCGTCGAGTGCTCTAGACCGTTCGGTAGCGAGAAAGCATTAAATGCTAAAACTTGACAAACATCGAAATTTCTGCGCATCGACAAATTTATGAAGAATGCTGAAATAATTCAAAACAACGCATATACGTGCTACAATGATACACTACAATGCACAATTTCATAGATTGGTCATGGAATGCCACACCATCGGTGGTCTCGAGAGGCACCAAACGACGGGATTGTCTGAAGCGCTACCAGCGTGCAGCTGCATCCTGCTGCCTTGCATAGGAAAGGTGCGATGTCCCCTAGGAAATATCGACTGGTTTGGTTGTGTATTTTCATAGTATATTTTCCTAGTTTCCCAGTTTAATAGTTTCCTAGTACAAGTTTATTTGATTCCTAGAAGATTTTTGCAAGTTGAAATTTTCAGGCAAGAAAAAATTTTTCGAAAATTATTATCGAATCCTGAATTGGTCACTAGAGACATGTGATTCAGAGCTGTAATTCACAGTCACTGTTCGTGAAACTTGAATGTATATTTGCAGAGTAATGTGCAAGTGTGGCACATTTTTAGGCATAAGGCTAAAAACTATGACACGAGTTCTAATAATTTAAGCTCATATTACCTTTTTCTACCTCAGTTTTGAGTGGGAAACGAATTAATTTCGACAAAAACTTCCACTCCGTAGATGTTGAAAAAATTCAACAATCAGTCAGCAATTTTTGAATAAACCGTGTGGTTGTAACAGCCATGCCAAATTAATTGTTCTTTCGATCATTTCATCCAATCACAATAATTTTCATCTTTAAAATTTAAAAATTTGATATTTTTGCATTGAAAAATTGAAAATAAGATATTTTTCATCACTAGTTTTAACACTGCCTAGCTGCAGTAGATGATTTGAACCCGTTGTTTGTTCCAGCATTTTAGTCCTCCAATAATTTCGATTCATTTCTAAATTTAACTGCGTCGGCTGTTACTGCGCAATGATGGCATTAGAATACACAATGGTGATCTTATTAAGATTATCTCGAACACTTAATTGGATTTCTGATGCAAGACACACGTTATTTGGGCACGATAAGGGACGGCAGCGATCGCATCGCAAGAAATTAAATCATATATTGAAATCAATAAATAGATCAAGTGGGTCTATTAATATTGAGTCTCAATACCGATATCAATATGTTTAATTTAAGTTTGTAATATTAGGTAGATTTTTGTCTTCAACAAATGTTACCTGATGCAAAGTTGAAATTTCGTAAGGTATTGCCATGGAAATGGACCTATATAGATAGCATGTACCATTTTATTTATCTAAGTTGCTTTTCCTCTTATCACATGAATCGCTGTTATAAAAACACAAGTTTTAGCAAATAAATTATTTTCTTGATGCTTTCCGCGCAATGAAAGAATTCATCTTCAGGTAAGAAATTTTGAATTTCAACCAACATCAGAAGAGACCAACTGCTAAATTAAGCCATTGCCGCAATGGCGAGGTTTGGAGAACTGCAGTGAGTGACAGAGAGCGCATTTTCTCGTCGACGAAAACATGAAGTCACGGACGGACAGACAGACGGACAGACGTACATGGCGAGCACAATAGTGCATTTATTTTCATAAATGAGAAAATGCGCTAAAAACAGTAAGAACTTAATCTGAAATAAAGTTACTCAATTGAATGAGATTTAAATTCCGTACGAATTTATTCATCAGTCTAAGTCATAACTAGACCGTGAGGAAAATGTCTTTAGAATCATTTCGATCAAAAAATGTCTTAGAATTTCGCATTGAACGCAAACTTAGATATTTAGTTTCAAAATATATAATGAATTATATATCTAAATGTGTTATATCTTTGCTATTTCGGGTATTGAAGGATTAGGGAATCTAGTTCCAATTACAGGATATTGAATACTTCACGCCGTGATTATTTAATCCGTAACTGGGGGGTCACTATCATGTTTCATCAGGCAGGTGCAGTATAGCCATTGGGCTTCATGCACTTAAATCGAAAAAGATTGGATCATCAGCGACGTTGGAATAAACTCTAATCAAACTCATCGATTATTTATCTCTTACTGTGATACGAAATTTTTCTTTCCCGATTAATTTTCCCATCGAGTGAGTAAGGGAAGGTAAGATGCACGCATATCATCAAGTTATTTGACTTACTTCATTTTTTACAAACTCAGCGGCATCACCTAAACTATGTTCATCCCTTGATATCTACGCATAGATTAGACTACATTCAGCAGTCACACGACATTCGTCCGAGCAGACAATAAGGAAATTCGTCATCGTTCGACGAAAAAAAATTTAATTTTTGGAAAATTCCAACGGATTAGGTACACAAATGTGTTTCAAATTTTCGGAAGAATTTTCGTCCCAAAACATTAATTGAGAGCAGGGCACTTCTAAAACATTTAAAAAATATGAAGTCTGACATTACTCTTAAATTAAGAGCGCTGCCCACTGTTTCTCAGCATTTTTGTCATCGTGAAGTTTTCTAAAAGTTAGATAAAGATTAGACGAGCGCGTTGACTGGCATGAAATCTGACAGCAGGCCTCGTGCATCAAAGGACCATGCAAGAAACTTTTGATAGGCTCGGCATAAGAAACTTTTCACAAGTCTCGACAGGAACACTTAATTGAGAGCGTTATTTGAGAACACACTGAAGGGGCTTTACACTTTCATATTGAAAGGATTCAAGGAAATTAATGATCATCTTCTCTTTTAAATATTCAAAACAAAATTGAGTTATTTGTAGTGCTAATAACAAATGTTAAATGATTAATTGATAAAATTGAATATGTATTAAAAGGAATTAAATAAAATTGAATTGATATGAATGAATTCAATCGCAGCATTTCCGAGAACTTAGTGATCGAGATACGCAATGAGATCATCAAAACGAATATATTCTAAATTTAGAATCAATTACCCAGCATCCTATACATACAATCTAATAAAAAATTATACAAGCTCGTCAAGTGTACATTGCATGTACAAAAATTACGAAACAATTTTCTCATATACGCTTGACGAGCATTTTTAATTTGTTATTCTGTGAAAATCCTCCTAGAATTTTTAAAATACGGTAAATTATTCTTAGGTGTTCAATAAGAGTTAAACAATACCTTTCCTCCCTGCGAATTAACTCGGCTTTAAAGATAGGTAATGCCAATCGAGAGAGTAAATAAATTTAGAAAGGCCAGTAAAAATTAGGTATTTAGAACAAATTACCTTCATAAATATTATCTTTTTTCAGGATAAGGCCGCACACGAGTGAAAATTCAGGAATGATATCGAGCGATAGTTCTAATTGGCCAAAGTGATTAATTAAACAAGTACATGTATTTACAATTGAAACACTAATTGGTTTTTCAACAAATTTATAGGAAATAACCACGAATAACACGGTTCAGCAGTAGAACCTATATACTTGCAGTAGTTTCAGTTAAAATTCAGGGGTTGTCAATCCCACGAAAACACCAGGTTGAGTTGATGGTAAAGCACGAAGAACGCACAGGCGTTTTCCAGAGAAGATATCCACATTGACGATAGCTGCACTATAATAAATAATTTCTCTTCAATTTAATAACTAGACGTAGCTTATGTTAATGAATTTAAACTCCTAAATGAACACCATGTTCACATTTGCATGCGTTTACTCGAAGAACAAAACATTTAACATCAACTCACTCATCGCCTGCTTTGATCAGTTCAGCTTTCAGCATCGCTTACCTGCACATTAGAAGAAAAAATAACGTTAATAGACTGCATTTTTTCACATAGTGAAGAAAAAATTACGTGTGACACATCAAGGCGAGTTTCGGACCTAAAGTCATTTGCAGGATAAGATGCAAGTTATGAAACGTTCATTTCGATTCGTATTATATATACCTGCTAATGTGACGTATAATTTCGGATCAATTCCGCAAGCCGTTATTTTAAATACTGCCAGTCATTTCGTTACTGCCTACAAGATGCTCCGCAGCGGTAGCATTCCAGAGATTCGAAATAAAAAAGTACACAAAAGCTCGACATGTTCGTATTGAGCTTTAGTTGGACTGCACTATTAGGCATAACCAGCCGCTCATTGCCAGTAGCTGACAGCAGGAAAAAATTGATGAATTTATTTTGATGCCTTCGAAAAATAAAGGTAAAGGACACAAGGAATTTTAAAAGTAAAATTTACATTTCCGAAACTAATTAATTTCTCACTCGCTGCATTGTGTTACTCACAGGACCGGAACTCGTACTTGCGTGTATAATCAATAATGAACAAATGACAAATACTGATGCTGCATGTAACAAAAAACGGCATTGTTGGAGCATAAATAAGGGATCCAAACTTGACTTTTGCCTCTGAGACGACTCATTCCTGTTGGCCTGGCATCCAGAACAAATGACGAACACTGATGCTGCATGTAAGGTATAAAAAAACGGCCTTGGTGGAGCATAAATAAGGGATCCAAACTTGGCTTCTGCCTCTGAGACGACTCATTCCTGTTGGCCTGACATCCAAAAATTCAGTTCGTGGGATTGATATAAATAAGGGATACAAACTTGGCTTTTGCCTCTGAGACGACTCATTCCTGTTGGCCTGACATCCAAAAATTCAGTTCGTGGGATTGCTGAACTCGGCCGAGCTTCGCTGCAGGCAAGGCTTCGATTATTCGCGACATTTGCAAGCGAGGTCGNCGTCATTCCAACGTACGTAGATGCACAGCGTGCACAACAGAACTCATAGACCAGGTTTGATCGCATCCGAGCAGGAATAACGTCCTTATACCTGAAGAAAAAACCAATTTTGAAATTATTTACCAGTAAAACATGCAAATTTATATTTGGGAAATATTTCAAACACAGCATTTTTAATTCTTTGGACATAGTTTCAGACGCACTACCAAAATAGGGCAATGTGCAATAAATAATTTTCTTACTATCGCATTCAGTTACAGTTTCAGAAAATTTGGTTTATGATTCATGATTCGAATTCATGATTCGAACTCCGACTTTCAATTTTTTGTGCAATATGTTCTCACTAAATGGTCTAATTTCCGTAACTCTTGATATTTACAAAAGTTAAGAAATTCATGTCCGAACGCTACAGTGGAGGTGTTCCCGAACGTTGTTGAGAAATATGAGAAAGTATGAGAAATACGAACGTTGTTTTTTTGTTCTTTCTCATACTTTGGCCTTTCATTCTAGACAATGTTAGAAGAGCTATAAGCTTTGTTCATGTAAATTTCTGAATGTTAATAACCATGTTGTGTTGCTAAATAACTTAAAAATCGGTTCTTTATTTTGGTATTAAGAAATTCTCCCTTTTCATATGAGATGGCACCTAGTTAATTAAAACAGGTGAGCGCAGTGCACATTTGCGTACGTCAGTAGAACCACGAAACTTTTAATCAAGACAGGAGGAGCATAGAGGGAGGTGCAATAGGACAGGATATTTACTTGTGTTTCCTCTTCATTCGGCAGTGTGCCTTCACGCCGAGCAGTGTAACTTGCTCATATCCGTTAGAGACTTTAAAACTTTAGCTCCCACTTAAGATCCTCCCGATAAGGAAATCTTAGAATCCCTGTTTATTATTAAAACCAAGCCTCGCCTGAATGCACCCATTGCACCCTTTTAATTTCACATATACTGACTGATTGTACGTATCTGAAATCCATAATTCTCGAACTAACAGAAGAGCTTGACTCCAAAACATTTCTACGAATTTTTATATCTATGTGGCTTTCACTTCCCTTTTTCGTTTCAGAAATATATCCTACTCAGCGAAGAATAAGTATGAGCCGTATTTCAACGAGAAAAAATGACTGACCTATAAAAAATTCGAATAATTTAATGATAAATAGATCTTGATGGTGAAAAATCCTAACTCGGCCATCCGGAATAAACTCCGTGACGCTGAAAACTTCATTTTACTAGCGACAAAGGAACGAATACGAAGACTTTCTACGCAAAGGAAATACCCTGCTGGACTTTCTGGAGTGTCAGAAAATGTTCCGTTCTCTCATACCTTCATCTTAATCTGAGATTAAGAGATTTTTGTCGCTGATCTGACGGACGACAGTCTTCCGACAACTTCTGACAAATGTGTCATGATGATTTTCTGAGAGCAGATAGGCAAAACTTTTGATTTTTTGCATTGTTTCGGACAAGCAAAGAAGATTACCAAACCGAGTCGAAGACAACGTCTCGTGTTCCGACTCTCGCGGCGTCACTTGATCGAGCTGAATCCACAGAAACTGTTGCTTAATTTCTTTCTTCCCATAATATTACAAATGAAAACAATGAAAAAGTTTTCTCACTTCGATTTTCGCTCGTAGTATTATAGTAGGAGGTATTTCTAAATTTATTATCGCTTTGAATTGGTTAATGTCGAAATAATTAATTTGATTCAATGCATCAAATGTTCATGAATTGTTGAAAATAATCATTTTGCAGCTAACTCCATGAATTAATCATCCATTATATGAAGTTCAACCAAATAGCTGTAATAATGAAAAGGTTTTCCTAGAATCTCAGGCTCTATAGGGTGTACTAATATGTGATTAAAATGCCTATACAGAGGGCTTTAAATGACTAGAATTTGCATCACGTTTACTACTAATATAATGAACATCCTTGCATTGGTATTATATATCATTAATTTGCTCAAAATAGAATTTCAATAATTTCAAAAACACAAAAAAAAAATCAAGTTTACCATAATATAAATGAATAAATTTCGGAGACCAGCTCCATCATTATTGCAAATTTCTGATGATAAATATCGTTGGAGCTAATTTTCGTAACTTTTTCACTTAAAAATGTTAAATTTTAAAACAAATAAGAATATTAATTTAATTGGGATGTATCGTAAAGAATTAATTCAATTGGGCAACATTGTAAAAAATTGATCTTATTGGAATGCATCGTAAAAAAATTAATTAAAGTGGGATTTATCCTGGAAGATCAATGATTCGAATCCGGAAACTGTTCACCTGAATCTGCCATATTCACAAAATTAGGCGGGCGGAGGCATTTTTGTCGATTTATTTGAGAAGGGCAAATATTAGCTAACCGACACACTTTCGATGGCGAAGTCGAGGAATGTGGTAAAACTAAAAGTTGCCATCGGCACATTATACGAGTTGCTGAAGGAGGCATAGATGCTATGCCAAAAGCGTTTGCTGACACTCCCCAGTAAGCCATATGTGCAGCCCTAGCTACAAGTTTCATTTGACAGAGAACCAGATACGGTCACCGTATTGGAAGAGGCCAGGTGTAGCCGTATTGGAGGAGCTTTGCGGTAGTCGGAATATAATTAATTGTCGATTAATATTTAATTGTTGGAATACAATTGCGGTAGTCGGAATATAATCCACAATCTGACAGCGCTCCTACAGTATATATTCACATTATGCAAGGTACAAGCTAAGGCTATGCAAGCCTTAAATTGGATGCTAAGCATCTTTGAAATATATTTGGATACGGTCTAAGGATGTTGTCTTCTTTAGGCACCACTTAAATAGGAATGATAAAAGACAGATGGTGCGGAATAACGTTAAAACTGGGGAGGAATTTCACAAAAACTATTATCCAGGATCGTTCCAAGAAGACTATTTTCCTATGAACATGGCAAACTTCACTCAAAAATAGTTTAAGCCTAAGTGGACTTTGGTCTTAATATTCAAAGCTTGCAGCCCAATTAAAAACTCGGGGAAGATCTGAAATGAAAGGCATACCTGTGAAACCCCGTAAATTCTCGTCGATGCTCAAGTTCTTCTGGGAAAGAATGGTTAGAATCTTGAAATTTATGCAAGACCACACACGCTATAACTTTGGAAAAATGACAGAAACATATTAGGTTTATCCATAAAAATGGTATTGGCACCGTTAAGTTGCATAGAAATTTTGATGACAGGCTTTGTGAAGCATCCAGGAACTGTGAATCTGGACAGTAAATATATAAATAATTTATAGGCTCAATGTTGATAAAATAATTTCTACAAATTTTCAGACAGTGACATTCGACGCCACCGATTCTCGTACGCATTAGACTAATATTTTTGAGCAACTGCATTGTACAAGACTTGCAGAATCAAACAGTGTTAGGGGACGCTCTGCAATAGTGTTTTATTACTGTCAGGTATTTTGATTTTTTAGTTTTAAGTGACCTCGGACGTGACCTCGGACATGACCTCGCTCAGATGAGCTCTGCACTTGTTCATTGCTGTGTGATCCAGCACGGAGGTACGCGTTACTTAATAATTAATTGTTCTGTTTATTCTTGTGATAATATTCTGTTTCAATTCAGTGGTGGTGTTTTTAGGGGTTTGATCATGATTACGATTATGAATCTAGTATTTATTTATATTGTTTACGTTATTTTCTGCTTTTGTTGCTCAAATATTGCTAGTTCTAAATTTTCGTTACGTTCTTAATTCCAGAAAGGCTCCGAATCTTGCGGCCAAAGGTAAGAACTAGAGCAAAGAGAACACGCGCAGTTATATTCTCAACTTTATTTGTATTTGGTGTTTGATATTATAATTTTCATTTATCGTTCTTATTCCTTCTTTTTTACCACTCTACCCACGACAGCAGCACATCTGATATGAACAATTTTTCATGGAAAACAATCTCAACTTTCGAGGGTTCAAACTGGGAACCTCTTCCACTATTCAGAAGCAGGTTGTGGTTTACTTGTAACTCGAATACATTTCGATAACGAGATGCAATTTTCCACAAGAACTAAGCATAATACGTAGGTTTTACGATGGCGATTTTGACTGGTTTGGTCGTTTCGTGTCTTGAATAATATTCTGAAATATTCGCATATATTCCGTTATTTATGGTTGAGTTTATTTTAAGTATTATTTCAAACCACTCATGAGGGTTCTAATGAAATGTAATTCCAACACTGGAAAATAGATACAAGAAGCGGTTCCAATTTCATTCAATGTCATTCAACGAAACAACGTTATTCAGCGAGATGCCATTCATCCCCATTCAGATAAGTCAAAGATTCAATCACTAATACTTCAATTAATTTTTACATGAAGCACGCAATCACCAAGTCAGGAATACTTGTTAAACTTTTTTCTCGCATTTCACATAAATGTTATCAAATTATTAACATCTTCAAATATGGTTTTCCATGTGGATTCATCTCGTTTTGTGATTGAATTGCATTTTTGTTCATCGAATTTGCTGCCAATCTCAACCTAGTGAATATATGTGAAGAAGAAAGATGATAACGCCACGTATCAGACCATGCAATATAATCTCGAGTGCAATCAATCAAAAATATGGTTTGATTGATTGCAATCCTTCCTTAGTTGCCACATTATTACCGAAAATAGGAATGATAACGACTTTGCGTTTATCTGCAATGTGAAAGAACTCCAGTTAGCCGGTGTGGCTCTTCCGAAAGTTTATACAATTAACTGATAACTGTGGCAGAGTTAATAATAATAATAAAGAATGTAGATAAAAAACTGTCAAGAGCACCAGAGTATGTAAACGATTGCAAGTATATAATTTACAAGTATATTACGAGTAGCATTTATGAACGCCTTCACAGGCATCCTGGCCCGTCCTCTTACTCGGCTTGGCAAATTTTGTGGAGCATAAAAGTTCCATCGCCCGCAGCCTGCGCACGTAGAGCTTCATTCAGAAGCCTCGCATCTTAATTCCAACTATTAAACTTAATAAAATAGTCTTGGCGCACATTAGCAAGTACACTGTTAGAAAAATTACCGTTAACGGTATTACCAGCGTTTCAGTGGCCGGTCGGCACGTGAAAAGAAACACCGTGTCGCCGTTTTTATTCTAATTTAACATTAGAAATCCGTAAAACATATGATGAAAACGGCGAAACAGTTTATTTACACGGGGCGACCGGCCACTAGAATGCCAGTGGGACCGTTTTTTCACCATTTTTTCTAACAGTGTATATAAATCATAAATAAAATTTGTGCTTCCAGCCTCGAACATTTTGTATTTATGGACTTTCTTATAATTTAACGAAATTTTCGGAATAAATCATTGCGTGCATTAAATGGGATCATTGAGCAAATTTTCACGGTTTCAATGGTGGAAAACTAGTCGCTTTGACTAGCGATCACTTCATTAGCCATATTGTCTGTAATTGTTCCAATAATTTTTTAGTGAAATTTAAAGTTAATTTTTTGAAATTTGTTAACAAAAAAAATCACCAAGAAGCATCAACAACACTGTCGCGAAAAGTCAAACAAAATAGAACGTTTAAGTTGGCGCATCCTTTCACTTTGAAACTGCTCCTTTTTCACAATAATAAGTTATCTCTGACAGCTTCTCATTTACCATTAAATTCATTATTTTGTTTTGGGACCAAAATTTCTAACAGCGTTGCAGGTGATAGCGGCGCATCAAGTCGAACTAAATACTTGGCACGCGAGAATTGACAAATTACGCATGTTAATAACTCTGTGTACTGTAACTCAATTAATGTAAAGAATTTAAAATTAACAGAAGTGCAAGTAATGAATTTAAAGTCAATCGGCAGGGAGCCATGAGTTTACTTGCGTCAATGCGTTCACGATTTGTAACTTACAGCATATAATGTATAAATCGCTAAAAAAATTGATGAAATCTCCAGGCGATTGTGGTCCTCTTTGCACTCATCATTGAACAGTTTGAATTCAATGAGGATTATATTTTCATCAGTTAGGTTATACTATTTTATTCAAAGACAAAATTTAAAGGTAATGAACTGTCATGAGATCAAAATATAGTGAAAGCAACGAAGAGTAATAATTTGACATCACCAACACATTGCAAAACGCGAGTGTGGTGTTTTTGCAACACAACGAGTTTCGAAGCCCTACCAAAACTGGACCACAGTGGACATTATTAAAAAAAATCAAAATATTCGCTTTTTATTCTCGTTCCGTAGTGCAAAACCCGGCCAAAACTGCAGCTTGAATGGGAAATTTTATGGTCAGAATAGCAACAGATGGCTTATGGCAAAGATCAAGACCTGTCCAGGGACATTTCATTCGAAATGAAATTCGAAAAATGTCAGGATTTGGACTCGGAGGAAGTATACAATTTTTTGTTCGAGCAGAATTGCACCAGAATTCACGGGGAAAATGATTAAATGCGCTCTCATAGAAATTCACTGAATAAGGAATTCAGAATTTCAGACGGCCAACGTCAATATGAAAGTATTTTAGTGTAATGGAATTTATGTTACACCTTGGACTGGGTAACGAGTTATGTTTGTTCCTTCTTAAAAGAAAATCTCCCTACAAATATCAATGAACCTAAAATATTGCTATGAACATTTTCAATGAAGAAATAATCAAGAGTTGAAATTTTAGGTTTTTTGGATGTTCATGTGGCAGAAATTAATTGAAAAATTCATGCAGGAAACCACAGAAATCAATGTACGTTCACTACGATGTTTAGCCAAGGCTTCTGAATGAATATTATTTGAGAAAAATAATGAAAAGTGTAAATTATTTAAACAACTTCCCGCTCATTCTTCTATTGTACATTTCTGTCACTTTCCTTCTTTGGCGTGTTGAGACTCGGCGCTGGAAATTAATAGCGGCTGTTAAAGTTAGTATCCATAGCGCTTTTTCTTATTTGGATGTAACCTGGACGAGAAAATTCATTATTGGTCGTAGAATCATGAAACATTGCCAACGAGGACAGTTGCTTGGTTGAAAAAAAATCAAAATTTCATTAAATTCAGTAATTTACGAGCTTGAATAACATGTATTTGTACACTAGCAACTTGTACTTTCAAAATTCAGTTCACTAAAAAGGTAAAAAGTAAAGTTAAATGGTAATTTTTTTATTGACGTTTGCGAGTATCTCTGAGCAGTCACTACAACATCAATTGTGGTACTGGGGATTATCTACTCCGAGGTCGACCAGAAAACAAAAGTAATAAATAACTATTAATATTGAAAGAAGTTGATAGGAATCCCAAAGATCCAAGTTAGAAAAATGTCGTCTTCAAAAATCTTAGATAGATTCGAAATCATTTAAAAAGTGACAAGATCTAGTTGGAACCCACTTGTTCCACAAAGACATTAATATGTAGCAGAACATTTTATCACTGAACAATTACAGCTACATATGCATCTGTTATGAAAGAATATTCGCCTATGGGGAGAGTATCAGGGTTATGTTATAAGAGCGACAATATAAGGAAAAGAATCACGAATCATGCGTTAGCAAACCGAAAGGCTCCAGTCATGTTTAACTAATACTTGTTCATATAGATCGGCGGAAAAGGAAATAATAGAATTGATAAAAATTAATGAATTCTTCATTTTAGTTAAAATTAATGACTATAGCAAAAGATGTTGACACATACATAAATTTAAGCTTCATATTTTTATACAGATTAATGGAAGAATTTCACACACATAAAATCCACTATCGACACGCAATTTCATGAAGTGCATTCGTTTTCTATTCAGAATCTAATCAGAACCTATCCAACAGCATAAACGACACGTACGTTTTATAAAAATATCAACTGAAGAGCGCTGGTTTATTCAAAACGCGTTGAAAGTAAGGGCTGTGCACAAGGCAACAAATCAATTCGAGCTACAGTCGCTTATATCACAAAAGGAATGACAATTTGCTCGGAAAAAGAGTAGCAAATTACAAAAACGGACATTGGTATGCACAAAATATGTAATATATACCCAAGATCCAAAATCACCAATTCGTATTTCATACGTTTGGCGAAACACTTCAGCTAAATATGACATATACAGTATACTTCTGACATGTTTGAAGGGAGCACCATTCATTCTGATATAATTATAAAGTCCTTCATCAAGCATTTATCTGATGATGTAAAATAAAACTGATATACTGTCTTGTTGATTCCTAACCAGTTAAATCTGAATCTAAAATCCTGAATCTGTACTCCCATTAATTGGTTATGCATGGAACGGAGACTTTTCAGAAAAATTCAATAGGACTTTACAGAAAAAAGTGAGTCTGTTTATCATGAAGAAATAAAATGATTTTCCCGACGTTCTTAACTAGCATGAAATTCGACACAATAAATTAGGACACATAAGGTCCCGGATTGACCTTAATGCACTCAAACATTAATATAAAACATCGACCTGCCTACAAGACCAGCAAACGTTATGCAAGCGATTGATTCATTCTAATTAGTATTCTCGACGCATTTAGCATCAATAGCAGCTCATAGACATGACATTCATCAACAGAATTTTTTATTGGGTAAACACTTGCAAATCCGTGAAAAGCCTGCTGTGAAAATTTGCACAGGGTGCATGAATAAGCAAAAAATATAAATCTTTCTCACTTGAAATTTTTGGGGGAAATATTGTATATGCTTATAGGAAACTGGGAGTGATCTATGATGATAAATCTGTTAACAGCTTAGTAATATTTCACCGTTCACTTTCATTTCAAGACCTCGGAGCCAACATTGTTAGTCTGCGTGGCAGGTAATGACCTAACGAGCACCGTAATCAATGCGGCAGGAGAGCCTTTCATGGGTGCGCTATACTTTCGGTGAAGCTCCCTTGATTCCTGGGAGAAAAAAGAACTAGAAACGTTTTACATTCGGCAATAAATGGCAAAACGGGAAACTAAAGTGGTATTGTTCATGAATAAATTGTATTTTTTTTATTAGAGACGTATTTTCTAATCAGAAATTTTCCTGGACGAGTGATTTCTTCTCACAATTATTTAAATAGTTTTAGATGTTGAATAAAAATGTAGAAACAGATATAGTTCTGAACATTTAAATTGCTTCAAAAAAGGGTAACTAATTTTATTATTAGGGTAACTAATTTTATTATTTTAAAGAATATAGGTAACTAATTTCAAAATAATAAAAAGGTAACTAATTTTATTATTTTGAAGAATATAAATTAATGGATGTAACTACAGATAAAATTCGATTATTCCAATATCAACACAGTTCGGATCTACTTTAGGGGCTCTCAATTCGTATATTCATAAAGCATATTGCAGAAATGGAAAAAATTGCATCAGCAACACACAAAAAAAATATAAACGGTCAATAATCTTAACGACCATCGTTTTTATGCAAAGCAGCAAGGTACTGATGTATGATCTGTTATAAAACTTTGTTAGTCATCAACTTAATGGAAATAATCGCTGTAATTGAATTGCCTCATGAATTCAAGTTCGAGCTTTAGAGCAATTTTCAACTTGTTTTTAAAGCAACAATACCTCAATCTAACCGAGTTCAGTCTGAACTCAATTCATCCTAATTCATGGTACCTTGAGCACAGGTCTAAAAACAAATGGTAAAATCACTGTTCATCATGCATTTTATTGTCGGGTGATTTACGCGGAATTATATGTAGTTGTCAGTCGTTTTTACACTAAAGCTGCTAGTCATCAGTCGCTTCAATGTACAACAATTAAACTTATTTGCGTTCAGAAAAAAACGAATAGTATACGCTGCAATCTGGGACCCGAAGAAAATCTTACACAAGCGTTTAGACGAAAAATTAGAAACATCACCGCAAACTTGTTCACGGTTTCATACCTATTATTGCACCACAGAAGAGGAAAATAAGAGTATGTTGAGTTAGTCAAATGACAGAAAGACAGCGTTACGGCCCATGCAAATATGGGACCTGCATATGAATGTTGACTTATTGCTACCAGTAATATAATGAAGTTCATACTATGTAGAATAATTGCCACTCATAAAACATTATCAATTGCAAGATGGCGCTTTTAGAGAAAGATACCCTGCAGATGGTTGGGGTTTGCATGACATGTTATATAAAGAGGAGGAGAAGTCGGATCAATTGCGCTACACAGCCTAGCTCAACGATGTGGTTCATACATAACAATCTTGACCAAATCAACTTTAAGCAAGCTTACTTTCAGAATTTCTATATTTAGACTCTATCTAAGAAAGATCGATACAAAGCCTGTTCGGCGTCCTAGAGATTGTCAGCTTCAGCGACGGGTGAAAGGGTTTAGATGAAGCGGAAACATTCTAGTGTTCAAGAATTTTACGCAACTCGAGATATTTTTGTCGGTCACCTACAACAACGAAAGATCTGGTCAGTATATTGGAAATAAATATCCATCACAAGAGTTATAATGTAGCGCAAAATTAACGAAACTCTTAAGTTGGCATAGCAAAGTTGCAGATGAAAAGCGTTTTTAAAAGGATTACTATTCTGAATGAATTTAGGGAAGACCCCAATTGAAAATTGGTTCGCGTAAAAAAATGATAATTTGTGAAGTTAGTTTCCGTCTACTCACACTCTGATTCAACGAAATGTAAACATGAATAACAATATTTTATTAAAATATCGCAGTTCATCACAGATGCCATCGAACAGAATTTCGGGAGCCCAAAGAACTAAAGTTATCAACAACTGAGATATCGAATTTAACTTCACCGTAAACACGCACGGGAAAAGGATGCGAATGATAGACGTGCGTCCATGTCGATGCATCATTGACATGACTGAGAAGTCAAAGCGAAAATAACACTTTTCATGGCAGTCATGACTTGTCAGACGTGCTGGCAGCGTAAATTTGCGGACAAACCGCGTACGCGGTAAACAGTCTACACATTTGCGGTAAACAGGCTACACATTTGCGGTAAACAGGCTACACATTTGCGGTAAACAGGCTACACATTTGCGGTAAACAGGCTACACATAATTGAGAACGTTATTTGAGAACACACTGAAGTGGCTTTACACTTTCATATTGAAAGGATTCAAGGAAATTGATGATCATCTTCTCTTCAAAATACTCAAACAGAATTGAATTATTTTTAGTGCTAATAACAAATGTTAAAAGATTAATTGATAAAATTGAATATGTATTAAAAGGAATTTGATAAAATTGAAATGATATGAATGAATTCAATCGCTTGAAATATAATCTCTGCCTTTTCCGCAAACATAGTGATCGAGATACGCAATGAGATCATCGAAATGAACATATTCTAAATATAGAATCAATTACCCAGCATCCTATACATACAATGTAGATAAAAAAACACAAGCGCGTTAAGTGCATATTGAATGTACAAAAATTACGAAACAGTGTTCCCATATACGCTTGACGAGCATTTTTAATTGATTATTCCGTTAAAACCATTCTAGAATTTTTAAATTACGGTAAATTATTCTTAGGTTGTTCAATATGAGTTAAAAAATATCCTTCCCTCCCTCCGAATTTACTCGGCATTAAAGGTAGGTTATGATAATCGAGAGAGTGAACTTATTAAGGCCAGTGAAAATTAGGTATTCAGAACAAATTACCTTCTTAAATATTATTTCTTGTTCAAGATAAGGCCGCGCACGAGAGAAAATTCAGGAATGATATCGAGCAATAGTACTAATTGGGCAAAGTGTTCAATTGAACGGATAAAAGTATTTACTAATCAGTTTTTCAACAAATTCATAGAAAATAACCACGAATAACACGGTTCAGTAGTAGACCTACTTGCAGTACTTTCAGTTGAAATTCAGGGGTTGTCTGTCCCACGAAAACACCAGGTTGAGTTGATGGTAATTAATGAATAAAGAACGCATAGGCGTTTTCCAGAGAAGATATCCATATTGCCGATAGTTGCTTTATAATAAATAATTTCTCTTAAATTTAACAACTTGGCGTAGCTTATGTTTAATTAATTTTAATTCCCAAATGAACACCATGTTTACATTTGCATGCGTTTACTCGAAGAACAAAACATTTAACATCAACTCACTCGTCGCCTGTTTAGGTGCTTTGGTCAGTTCAGCTTCCAGCTTTGCTTACCTGCACAGGAGAAGAAAAAAGAACGTGTATAGTCTGCATTTTTTCACAAAAAGAAAAAAAATTACACGTGACACATCAAGGTGAGATTCGGACCTAAAGTCTTTTGCAGGATAAGATGCAAGTTATGAAACGTTCATTCCGACTCGTGTTGTATAGACCTGCTAATGTTACTTATAATTTCGGATCTATTCCGCAAAGCGGTTATTTTAACTACCGCCAGTCATTTCGTGACTGCCTACAAGATCTGCAACGGCACCATTCTAGCGTTTCGAAATAAGAAAGTACACACAAGCTCGACATGTTTGTAATCGAGCTTTAGGGTACGCACACAGTGAAAGCAGGTTTGCCCGCGCGGGCAACCTGCTCCAACCTGCCACAAGAATGAACATAGGATAATAATGTAAGTGTTCACAGTGAAAACCTGTACGAATAGGCTTCTGTATTCTATGGTTTCAGGCGCCAGCCTGAGCAGGTAACCAGCACGCTGGCAACCTGCTTTCACTGTGTGGGTACCCTTATAGTTGGACTGCACTATTAGGCATAGCCAGGCGCTCGCAGCCAGTAGCTGTCAGCAGGAAAAAAAGTAATTAATTTTTTTTATGTATTTGAAAAATAAAGGTTAAGGACACAAAGAATTTTAAAAGTCAAATTTACCTTTCCGAAACTAATTAATTTCTCTCTCGCTGCATTGTGTTACACACTGAACCGGAAATCGTACATGCGTGTATAATGAATAATGAACAAATGACGAATACTGATGCTGCATGTATCAAAAAACGGCATTGGTGGAGCATAAATAAGGGATCCAAACTTGGCTTTTGCCTCTGCGACGACTCATTCCTGTTGGCCTGGCATCCAAAAATTCAGTTCGTGGGATTGCTGAACTCGGCCGAGCTTCGCTGCAGGCAAGGCTTCGATTATTCGTGACATTTGCAAGCGAGGTCGTGCATCGAGAGTGAGCTTTGAGCAGCCATTTTGTATCTACATAGCATCATGAATAAATTTGCATCTTAAGGAGCAGGAAACATTGCTTTTGAAATAAGATATTTGAACGAACGAGTGGAAGCTTGAACTTAGTGAGATTTCCAGAATGCGAGAAAAGTTTTGATTTCACAGAGGGTCAATTCGATCAGTCTTTAAACGGGGATTCAGAATCAATTGAAACTTCCACTTAAGATATAACAACGTACCGCCTCATGCACTGAAACATGAAATTCAAACCGGGAGAATGAGGAACGTGACTTGATTTGCTTGAGAAAAAAAAGTGCTGGTAATAATATACGTGGAATGCTCATATACGCTAATGTAATGAAACGCCAAAGTATTTTCAAATTCTCAAGTATGTAAATAAGAGCGTATATAAATCATATAAATACTATTCGAAACAAAATAAGCATATATATTTCCCTGGAATTAGATTTTTCCCGAAAATTCTGATAATGCATCTTCAACATGAAACTTTGTAAACACCAAAGCAACTCTAACGCCGTACTTCAGACTAAACTGACTTCTGGGAGATACACTGAGAAAATCCTCAAATCAACTTTCACCGGTACAAGTAGCAGCTTTTTAAGATTTTGTTCATTTAAATTCAAGTTGAATGGGGTTCAACCATTATTGCACCGCGGCTTCCGTATCTGTTCTACATTTCATGATTTGAATTCCGACTTAGCATTTTTTGTGCAATTTGTTCTCACTAAATGGGCTAATTCCCGTAACTCTTGATATTTACAAAAGTTAAGAAATTCATGTCCGAACGCTACAACGGAGGTGTTCCCGAGCGTTGTTGAGAAATATGAGGAAGTATTAGATATATGAACGTTGTTTTTTGTTCTTTCTCATACTTTGGCCTTGCATTCGAGACAATGTTGGAAGAATTATAAGTTTTGTTCATGTAAATTTTTGTATGTTAATAACCATGTTATGTTGGTAAATAACTTAAAAATCTGTTCTTTATTTTGGTATAAAGAAATTCTTCCTTTTCATATGAGATGGCACCTAGTTAATTAAAACAGGTGAGTGCAGTGCACATTTGCGTACGTCAGTAGAACCACGAAGCTTTTAATCAAGACCGGAGGAGCATAGAGGGAGGTGCAATAGGACAGTATATTTACTTGTGTTTCCTCTTCATTAGGAAGTTTTCCTTCACGCCGAGCAGTGTAACTTGCTCATATCCGTTAGAGACTTTAAAACTTTGGCTCCCACTTAAGATCCTCCTGATTGGGATATTTGGGTTGGATTGGGATCCTCCCAACAACAATCCCTGTTTATTATTGAACCGAAGCCTCGCCTGAATGCAGCCTTTGGTTTTATATTCGAATAATCATTTGGATTTTTTTTTAATTTCACCTATACTAACTGATTGTATCTGCAATCCAGAATTCTCGAACTAACAGAAGAGCTGGACTCCAAAACGTTTCTATGAATTTTTATATTTATATGGCTTTCACTTCCCTTTTTCGTTTCAGAAATATATCCTACTCAACGAAGAATAAGTATAAGCCGTATTTTAACGAGAAAAAATGACTGACCTATAAATAATTCGAATAATTTAATGATAAATAGATTTTAATGGTGAAAAATCCCAACTCGGTCATTCGGAATGAACTCCGAGACGCTGGAAATTTCATTTTACTAGCGACAAAGGAACGAATACGAAGACTTTCTACGTAAAAAAATACCCTGCTCGACTTTCTGGAGTGTCAGAAATGTTCCATTCTCTCACACCTTCATCTTAATCTGAGATTAAGAAATTTTTGTCGCTGATCTGACGGATGACAGTCTTCCGACAACTTCTGACAAATGTGTCATGATGAATTCCTGAGATCAGATAGGCAAAACTTTTATTTTCTGCATTGTTTCGGACAAGCAAAGAAGCTTACAAAACCGAGTCGAAGACAACGTCTCGTGTTCCGACTCTCGCGGCGTCACTTGATTGAGCTGAATGTACAGAAACTGTTGCTTCATTTCTGTCTTCCCATAACATTACAAATGAAAATAATGAAAGTTTTCTTACTTCGATTTTCGCTCGTAGTATTATGGTAGGAGGTATTTTTAAATTTATTCTCGCTGTGAACTGTTTAGTGTCTAACTAATTAATTTGATTTAATGCATCAAATGCTCATGAATTGTAGAAAATAATTATTTTGCAGATAACTCCATGAATTAATCATACATTATTTGAAGTTCAACCAAATAGCTGTAATAATGAAAAGGTGTTGGTAGTATCTCAGGCCCCTATTATACGGTGTACTTGTATGTGATTAAAATGCCTACATAGAGGCTTTTAAATGACTAGAATTTGCATCATATTTCCTACTAATATAATGAACATCCTGGTATTGGCATTTTATATCATTAGTTTGCTCCAAATGGAAAAATAAAGATAATTTCAAAAACACAGAAAAACAAATCAAGTTTACCATAATATAAATGAATAAATTTCTGAGACCAGCTCCATCATTATTGCAAATTTCTGATGATAAATATCGTTGGAGCTAATTTTCGTAACTTTTTCAATTAAAAATATTAAATTTTCAAACACATAAGAATATTAATTTAATTGGGATGTATCGTAAAGAATTAATACAATTGGGATACATCGTAAAAAAATGATATTATTGGGATGCATCGTAAAAATTAATTTAATTGAGATTTTTCCTAGAAGATCGAAGGTTCGAATCCGGAAACTGTTCACTTGAATCTGTCATATTCACAAAATTAGGCGGGCGGAGGCATTATTGTCGATTTATTTGAGAAGGGCAAATAATGGCTAACCGACACACCTTCGATTGCAAAGTTAGTCAGAGGAGGAATGTGGTAAAACTAAAAACTGCCATCGGCGCATTATATGACTTGCTTAACGAGCCATAGATGCTACCGGTACGCGTTCGCTTATCCTCCTACTAAGCCATTTGTGCAGCCCTAGCTCCAAGTTTCATTTGACAGAGAACCAAATACGGTCACCGTATTAGAAGAGGCCAGTGGTAACCGTATTAGAAGAGCTTTGCGGTAGTCGGAATATAATCCGTATTCTGATAGCGCTCCTATTCACATTATGCAAGGTACAATCTAAGGCTATGCAAGCCTTATATTAGATGCTAAGCATCTCTAAAATATGTTATCCTATTCACATTATGCAAAGTACAAGCTAAGGCTATGCAAGCCTTATATTAGATGCTAAGCATCTTTGAAATATAATATAATACAATATAATATAATATAATATAATATAATATAATATAATATAATATAATATAATATAATATAATATAATATAATATAATATAATATAATATAATATAATATAATATAATATAATATAATATAATATAATATAATATATTATATGATATGTTTGGTCTGAGGATGTTGTCCTCTTTAGGCACAACTTAGATAGGAATGATAAAAGACAGATGGTGCGGAATAACGGTAGAACTAGAGAGGAATTTCACAAAAACTATTATCAGGATCGTTCCAAGAAGACTATTTTCCCAAGAACATGGCAAACTTCACTCAAAAATAGTTTAAGCCTAAGTGGATTTTGGTCTTAATATTCAAAGCTTGCAGCCCAATTAAAAACTCGGGGAAGATCTGAAATGAAAGGCATATATACCTGCGAAACCCGTAAATTCTTGCAGATGCTCAAGTTCTTCTGGGAAAGAATGGTCAGAATCCTGGAGTTTATGCAAGACCTCACACGCTATAACTTTGGAAAAATGACTGAGAAGTATTTTATTGATTCATAAAATTGGTATTGGCATCGTTAAGTTGCATAGAAATTTTGAAGACAGGCTTTGCGAAACATCCAGGAACTGTAAATCTGGATAGTAAATATATAAATGATTTTTATGTGCAATGTTGATCAAATCTTTTTTACTAATTTTCAGACAGTGACATTCGACTCCACCGATTATCGTACGCATTAGGTTAATATTTTCGAGCGACTGCGTTGTAAACAAGACTTGCAAAATCAAAGCAGCACATCTGATATGATCAATTTTTCACGGAAAATAGTCTCAAATTTCGAGCGTCCTAACTGGGCACCTCTTATACTATTCAGAAGCAGGTTGGGGTTTACTTGTAACTCGAATACATTTCGATAATGAGACGCAATTTTCAACAAGAACATAGCATCATACGCAGGTTTACGATGGCGATTTTGACTCGTTTGATCGTTTCGAGTCTTGAATAATATTCTGAAATATTCGCATATATTCCGTTATTTACGGTTCAGTATATTTAAAGTGTTATTTTAAACCACTAATAAGGGTTCAAATGAAATTTTATTCCAACACTGGAAAATAGATACAAGAAGCGGTTCGGAGTTCATTCAATGTCATTCAACGTTTATAATTTTCATTTATCGTTCTTATTCATTCTTTTTTACCATTATACCCACGATAGCAGCACATTTGATAAGAACAATTTTTCACGGAAAACAATCTCAACTTTCGAGCGTCCAAACTGGGAACCTCTTCCACTATTCAGAAGCAGGTTGGGGTTTACTTGTAACTCGAATACATTTCGATAACGAGATGCAATTTTCCACAAGAACTAAGCATCATACGCAGGTTTTACGATGACGATTTTGACTCGTTTGATCGTTTCGAGTCTTGAATAATATTCTGAAATATTCGCATATATTCCGTTATTTACGGTTAAGTTTATTTCAAGTATTATTTGAAACCACTCATGAGGGTTCGAATGAAATGTAATTCCAACGCTGGAAAATAGATACAAGGAGCGGTCCGGATTTCATTCAATGTCATGCAACGAAACAACGTCATTCAGCGTGATGCCATTCATCTCCATTCCGGTAAGTCAAAGATTCAGTCTCTAATACTTCAAATAATATTGTTAGTTAAAATGCGGGAAATTGTTTTCGATTTAAACTGGCTTACTAATTCCAGGCTAGTCATTTCGAAATTACAAAGAAATGATTGCCTTCAAATCGCTGGCGACAAGCAATAAGTTCAATGAACAGGAAAAAGAAACTTTATTCTCTCTAGTATGAATCTGTCAATTCCCCATCATTCGATTTTTTTATATAAAGTTAGTTTATTATAACAACTAGCCCAAAAAAAAAGATTTCTAGCGATGAAAAATATTATTCACTAACACCAACAAATAGGTTAATTTTTTTGTTTTAGGATTAAAATTTTAATGCATTTCTTTCATACTGAAAGTAAAATAATTGAAAATTATTAGCGATATTCGCAACAATGCTAGTGAGATTCTACTCAATTTTTCGCCGAGCCTCTGCCACAATGGAAATTTCTAGCCGAGCCTCAAAAGACAATAGTAATTTCTAGCACAGCTTCAGCCACATCAGTGATTACTGGTCGAGTAATCACTGATGTGATTACCACATACGGTAATCTATAGCCGAGCATCAGCCACAACGTTAATTTCTAACTGAGCCTCAGTCACAACGGTAATTTATAGCCGAGCATCAGCCATAACGGTAATTTCTAGACGAGCCTCACCCACAACGGTAAGATAATTTTTCGCCACAACTGAAATTTTTAACTGAGCCTTAACCGCAATGGTAATTTCTCGTCTCTGCCACAATTGTAATTTCTAGCAGAGCCTTAGCCGTAATGTTTATTCGCCGAGCCTCTGCCAAAATGGTACACCGTATTGAGGTCCTACGTGTAATTACTTACATGAAGCACCAGACGGACATACATAAAGCACGCATCACAAAGTCAAGGATATTTGTAATTTTTTTCTCGCATTTTACATAAATGCTATCAAATTATTAACGTCTTCGAATATAGTTTTCCATGTGAATTCTTCTCTTTTGTTATTAAATTGCATTTTCATTGATCGAATATGCTGCCAGTCCCAACCTAGTGAATATATGTGAAGAAAAAAGATGATAACGCCACGTATCAGACCATGCAATAATCTCAAGTGCAATCAATCAAAAATATGTTTTAATTGATTGCAATTCTTCCTTGGTGGCCATATTATTACCGAAAATTGGAATGATACAGACTGTGCGTTTATCTGTAATGAGAAAAAACTTCAGTTAGCCGGTATATGGTTCATCCGAAAGTATATACAATTAACTGATAACTGAGGCAGATTCAATAATAATTATAAAAAATGTAGATAAAAACTGTCAGGAGCACCAGAGTATGTAAACGATTGCAAGTACGTAATTTACAAGTATGTTACGAGTAGCATTTACGAACGCCTTCACAGGCATTCTGGCCCGTCTTCTTGGCAAATTTTGTGGAGCATAAAAGTTCCATCGCCCGCAGCCTGCGCACGTAGAGCTTCATTCAGAAGCCTCGCATCTTAATTCCAACTTTTAAACTTAATAAAATAGTCTGGGCGCACATTACCAGGTACATACATCGTAAATTAAATTTGTGCTTTTAGTCTGGAATATTTTGTACTAATGAACATTATTATTTAACTAATTTTTCGGAATAAATCATTGCGTGCATTAAATTGTATCATTGAGCAAACTTTCTCGGTTTCAATGGTGGAAAAAACTAGTCGCTTTGACTAGCGATCACTTCCTTAGCCATATTTTCTGTAACTGTTCCAACAATTTTCTTGTAAAATTTAAAGTTATTTTTTGAAATTCTTGAACGAAAAATCACCGAGAAGCATCAACAACAACGTCGCAAAAAGTCAAATAAGGCAAAACGTTTGAAGTTGGAGTATCCTTTCACTTTGAAACTGTTCATTTTTCACAATATTAAGTTATCTCTGACAGCTTCTCATTTACCATTAAATTCCTTATTTAGTTTTGGGACCAAAATTTCTAACAGCGTTGCAGGTGATAGCGGCGCATCAAGTCGAACTAAATACTTGGCTTTGTCCGCGAGAATTGACAAATTACGCATGTTAATAACTCTGTGTACTGTAACTCAATTAATATAAAGTATTTAAAATTAACTAAAGTGAAAGTAATAAATTTCAAGCCTATAGGGAGCCATGAGCTTACTTGCGTCAATGTGTTCACGATTTGTAACTTACAGCAATATATGTATAATTACTAAAAAATATATAACTCTGTACTCACTGCAGTGAGTGACAGAGAGCGCATTTTCTCGTCGACGAAAACGTGAAGTCACGGACGGACGGACATGGCGAGCACATTAGTACATTTTTGCCATAAATGAGAAAATGCGCTAAAAATTGATGAAATGTCCAGGTGATTGTGGTCCTCTCAGCACTTATCATTGATCAGTTTAAATTCAATGAGGATTATAATTGTATCAATTAGGTTATACTATTTCATTCTAAGACAAGATTTAAAGCTAATGAAATGTCATAAAATCAATATATATAGTGAGAGCAACGAAGAATAATAATTTGACATCACCAACATATTGCAAAACGCGAGTGTGGGGTTTTGCAACACGAGTTTCAAAGCCCTACCAAAACTGGACCACAGTGGGCATTATTTGAAAAAATCAAAATATTCGGTTTTATTCTCGTTGCGTAGTGTAAAACCCTGCCAAAACTGCAGCTTGAATGGGAAATTTTATGGTCAGAATAGCAACAGATGGCTTATGGCAAAGATCAAGACCTGTCCAGGGACATTTCATTCGAAATGAAATTCGAAAAATGTCAGGATTTGGACTCGGAGGAAGTATACAATTTTTTGTTCGAGCAGAATTGCCCCAGAATTCACCGTGAAAATAATTCAATATGCTCTCGTAGAAATTCACTGAATAAGGAATTCAGAATTTCAGACGGCCAACGTCAATATGAAAGTATTTGGTATTTATGTTACACCTTGGACTGATTATGTTTGTTTCTTTAAAAAAAAGAAGAAAGAAAAAAAAGTTCTTCCCACAAAAATCGTTGAACTTGAAATATTGCCACGAACATTTTCAATGAAAAAATCATCAACAGTTGAAATTTTAGGTTTTTTGGATGTTCATGAGGCAGAAATTAATTGAAAAATTCTTGCAGGAAACCACAGGAATCAACGTACGTTCACCACGACGTTTAGCCAAGGCTTTCGAAGGAATATTATTTCGTGGAAAATATAAGCGTAAATGGTATAAACAAATTTGCTCATTCTTCCATTATTCATTTCTGTCACTTTCCTTCTTTGGCATGTTGAGACTCGGCGCTAGAAATTGATAGCGGCTGTTAAAATGAGTATCCACAGCGCTTTTTCTTATTTGGATGTAACCTGGACGAGAAAAATCATTCTTGGTTGTAGAATCATGAAACATTGCCAACGAGGACAGGCGCTTGGCTGAAAAAATCAAAATTTCATTAAAATTCAGTAATTTACGAGCGCTAATAACTTGTATTTGTACACTAGCAACTTGTACTTTAAAAATTAAGTTCACTAAAAAGGTAAAAAGAAAAGTTAAATGGTAATTTTATATTATAATTTTTCAATATCTCTGAGCAGTCACTGTCAGTATATAATCAATTCCAAAATTATCAGCGTGATTTGTGGTATCGGGAATTATCTACTCCGAAGTCAACCAGAAAACAAAAGTAATAAATAATTAATAATATTGAAAGAAGTTGAGAGGAATCCCAAAGATCCAAGTTAGAAAAATTTCATCTTCAAAAATCATAGATAGATTCGAATTCATTTAAAAAGTGACAAGATCCAGTTGTAACCCAACTATTTCACACAAATTATTACGTAGTAAAACATTTCATCACTGAACAATTACAGCTACATACCGTATGCATCTGCAAAGTAGCAGGGTTATGTTATAAGGGCGACAATAGAAACAGAATCACGAATCATGCGTTAGCAAACCAAAAAGGCTCGTCATGTTTAACTTACTAATCCTTGTTCATATAGATCGAGGAAAAAGTAAATAATAGAATTTATAAAAGTAATGAATTCGTCATTTTCGTTAATATTAATGACTGATATACAAAAGATGTTAACACGTACATAAATTTAAGCCTCATATTTTTATACACTGATTAATGGAAGAATTTCACGCACATAGAATCCACTATTGATACTCAATTTCATGAAGTGCATGCGTGCATCAGAACCTATTTAACAGCATAAGCGACACGTACGTGACTATAAAAATATCAACTGAAGAGCGCTGGTTTATTTAAAACGCGTTGAAAATGAGGGCTGCGCAAAAGGCAGCAAATCAATTCGAGCTACAGGCGCTACGTATCACTAAAACTATGATAATTTGCTCGGAAAAAATTGCATATTACAAAAACGGACATTGGCATGCACAAAATATGTAATACAGTATATACCCAAGATCCAAAATCACCAATGCATATTCATACGTTTAGCGCAACACTTCAGCTAAATATGACATATTTACTTCTGACATGTTTGAAGGGAGCACCATTCATTCTGATATAATTATAAATTCCTCCAACAAGCACTTATCTGATGTATAATAAAACTGCTATATACTGTCATGTTGATTCCCAACCAGTTAAATCTGAATCTAAATAAAAAAGCCCTGTATCTGAACGCCCATTAATTGGTTATGCATGGAATGGAGACTATTCACAAAAATTCAATCTGACTTTGCAGCAAAAAGTTAGTGCGTCCACTATGAAAAAATGAAATAATGTTCCCGACGTTCTCAACTAGCATGAAATTCGAGACAATAAATTAGGACACATAAGGTCCCCGATTGAGGTTAATGCACACAAACATTAATATAAAACATCGACGTGCCTATAAGACCAGCAAACGTTATGCAAGATATTGGTCCATTTTAATAAGTATTCTCGACGCATTGAGGAGCATCTATAGCTGCTCATAGACATGACATTCATCAACAAAATCTTTTATTGGGTAAACACTTGCGAATCTGTGACAAGCCTGCTGTGAAAATTTCGGTCACACAAAGGTACATGAATAAGCAAAATATAACTCGATCAGTACTCACTGCAGTTAGTGACAGAGAGCGCATTTTCTTATCGACGAAAACGTGAAGTCACGGACAGACAGATAGACGGACGGACATGGCGAGCACAATAGCGCCTTTTTTCATAAATGAAAAAATACGCTGAAAATATAAATACGGGAATTTAATTTGAAATAAATTAATTATTCATCTCATGTACCCATAATATAATTTTTGGTGAAGAAAAACTATAATATTTGTGAGAGAAATTTTGTATATGCTTATAGGAAACTGGAAGGGATCTATGATGATAAATCTATTAACAGCTTAGTAATATTTCAGCATTCACTTATTCAATACCTTGGAGCCAACATTGTGTCCATTAACGATACATCAATAAATAATGAGAGCAAAATTGCATTAGCGGCTGGTAAAGAAATGGAAGCAAGCCTGAAAGTTCTAACATTAAAGAGTCATAAAAGAAAGAGTAAATTGTATTTTTTTTTATTATTAGTATCGTATTTTCTGATAAGAATTTTTCCCTGGACGCGTGATTTCTTCTCACAAGTATTTGAAATACTTTTAGATGTTGAATAAAAATGTAGACACAGAAATAGTTCTAAACATTTAAATTGCTTCAAAAAAATCAAGAAGGGTGACTGATTTTATTATTTTGAAGAATATAAATTAATGGACGTAACCAAAGATAAAATTAGATTATTCTAATATCAACACAGTTTTTATTTATTTTATGAGCACTCAACTCATATATTTATAAAGCACATAGCAGAAATAAAAAATTGCATCAGCAACACACAATATATATAAAAGGTCAATACACTTAACGATCATTGTTTTTACGCAAAGCGGGAAGGTACTGACGTACGTGTGATCTGTTATAAAACTCTTTTAGTCATCAACTAAATGGAAATAATTGCTGTAATCGAATTGCCTGATGAATTCAAGTTCGAGCGTAAGAGCAATTTCAACTTGTTTTTAAAGAAACAATAACTCAATCAAATCGAGTTCAGTCTGAACTCAATTCATCCTAATTCATGGTATCTTGAATTCATGGTATCCAGGTCTAAAAATAAATAAATGTAAAAATCACGGTTCATCATGCATTTTATTGTCGGGTGATTCACGCGGAATTATAGTTGTCAGTCGTTTTTACACTAAAGCTGCTAGTCGACAGTCGCTTCAATGTACAACAATTAACCTTGTTTGCGTTCAGAAAAGAGCGTATGGTATACGCAGCAATTTGGGACCCGAAGAAAATCTTACACAAGCGTTTAGACGCAAAATAAGAATCATCACCGCAAACTTGTTCACGGCTTCATCCCTGTTAGTGCACCACAGAAGAGGAAAATAAGAGTATGTTGAGTCAGTCAAATGACTGAAAGACAGCGTTACGGCCCATGCAAATATAGGACCTGCATATGAATATTGACTTATTGCTACCAGTAATGTAATGAATTTCACATTATGTAGATTAATCGCCACTCATCAAACAAAACATTATCAATTGCAAAATGGTGCTTCTAGAGAAAGATACCTGCAGATGGTCGGGGTTTGCATGACATGAAGAGGAGGAGAAGTCGGATCAATAATTGTGCTTCCCAGCCTAGCTCGACGATGTGATTCATACATAACAATTTTGACCAAAGCAACTTTGAGCAAGATTACTTTGTCTGTGATATGGTCAGAATTTCTATATTTAGACTCTATCTAAGAAATATCGATACCAAGCCTGTTCTGCGTCCTAGAGATTGTCAGCTTCAGCGACGGGTGAAAGGGTTCAGATGAAGCGGAAACATTCTATGGTACAAGAATTTTACGCAACTCGAGATATTTTTGTCGGTCACCTACGACAGCAAAAGAGCTGGTCAGTATGTTGGAAATAAATATACATCACAAGAGTTATGATGTAGCGCAAAATTAACGAAACTCTTATGGTGGGTGTAGTAAAGTTACGGAGGAAATGCTTTTTTCAAAGGAGTACTATTCTGAATGAACTTTGGGAAGACCCCGATTGAAAATTGGTCCGTGTAAAATAACGAGTAGAAGCTTCAACTTAGTGAGATTTCTAGAATGCGAGAAAAGTTTTGATTTCACCGAGAGTTAAAAAAGGTTATACAATTCGATCAGTGTTAAAACGGGGATTCAGAATCAATTGAAACTTCCACATAAGATAAAACAACGTACCGCCTCATGCACTGAAACATGAAATTCAAACCGGGAGAATGAGAAACGCGACTTGATTTACGTGAAAAAAAGTGCTGGTAATAATATTCGTGGAATGCTCAAATACGTTAATGTAATGAAACCCAGAAGTCGTTTCTAATTCTCCAGTATGTAAATAAGAGCGGATATAAATCATGTACATACTATTCGAAACCAAATAAGCATATTTCCCAGGAATTAGACTTTTTCCGAAAATTCGGATAATGCATCTTCGACAGGAAACTTGGTAAACATCAAAGCAAATCTAACGCAGTACTTCATACTAAACTGACTTCTGGGAGACACAGAAAATCATAAGTCGACTTTCACCGGTACAAGTAGCAGCTTTTGAAGATTTTGTTCATTTAAATTCAAGTTAAATGGGGTTCAAACATTATAGCACCGCGGCTTTGGTATCTGTTTTACATTTCATGATTTGAACTCTGACTTGGAATTTTTGGCGCAATATGTTCTCGCTAAATGGGTTCCCGAAACTATTTATATTTACAAAAGTCGAGAAATTCAAAAGCCAAACGCTCCAGTGGAGGTGTTCCCGAACGTTGTTGATAAATATGAGAAAGTATGAGAAATATGAACGTTGTTTTCATATTCTTTCTCGTACTTTGGCCTTGCATTCGAGACAATATTAGAAGAATTATAACTTTTGTTCGTGTAAATTTCTGGATGTTGATAACCATGTTGTGTTGGCAAATCATTAAAAAATCGGTTCTTTATTTTGGTATAAAGAAATTCTCCCTTTTCATATGAGATGGCACCTAGTTAATTGAAACAGATGAGTGCAGTGCACATCTGCGTACGTCAGTAGAACCACGAAACTTTTAATCAAGACAGGAGGAGCATAGAGGGAGGTGCAATGGGACAGAATATTTACTTGTGTTTCCCCTTCATTCGGCAGTGAGCCTTTACGCCCAGGGCCATACTTTCAAAACTCGCTAAGTGAACGTAAGTACTTTCGCTCTATTTTCTTGTCTATGATTGGTGGATTTGGCTTAAAAGGCCGTCAATGATTGGCTGATGAACTTACGATCTCTTAACTTTTTTTTTAAAGTATGGGCCCAGCAGTGTAACTTGCTCATATCCGTAAGAGACTTTAATAGAAAAAGTGTCGGCACTGAAGAAATAGGCCCATGGCCTGAATTTAAAAGTTTAGCTCCCACTTAAGATCCTCCTGATTGGGAAATTTTAGAATCCCTGTTTATTATTGAACTGAAGCCTCGCCTGAATGCAGCCTTTGGTTTTATATTCGATTAGTCAATTGTTTTTTGTTCAATTTCACCTATACTAACTGATTGTATCTGAAGTCCAGAATTCTCGAACTAACAGAAGAGCTGGACTCCAAAACATTTTTATGAATTTTTATATATATATATGGTTTCACTTCCCTTTCCCGTTTCAGAAATATATCCTACTCAACCAAGAATAATTAAAAATCGTATTTTAACGAGAGAAAATGACTGACCTGTAAAAAATTCGAATAATTTAATGATAAATAGATCTTGATGGTTAAAAATTCTAACTCGGTCAACCGGAATGAACTCGACGCTGGAAACTTCATTTTACTAGCGACAAAGGAACGAATGCGAAGACTTTCGACGTAAAAAATACCCTGCTGGACTTTCTGGAGTGTCAGAAAATGTTCCGTTTGGCGCTGTAGTGAGAGGCGGTCTTCAATGGAGCCGCGGCCCTGGCAATGAACGCAATCTGCACATAAACGTCGGAGGGGAACAGCGCTGCACAAAATGAGGGCGCTTTCCTAAGTCTTTTGAAATGCCAGCAATTCCAGGATCCAGGGAAGAGCTTCAGCAATGTACTCAAACTTCTGTACGTGTTGGCTACCAGTGTTATAAGCGAGCGTTCGGCTTAGGTACGTAAATCGAGGCGCTGCAATTCGAATTTCACGGAAGAATAAAATGACAAAACTTCTAGGGAAATTCCATAACATGTTGCGTCGTAGCTTTGGAAATAAAATAACAAATAAAATAACAAATATCTAATCTACAAATTGAAATGTTTTTTTTTTATTTTAGAGGTCCTCGATCACTTAATGTAACCTGAAATATTTAGAAATACCAAACAAAATTTCAATGCTATCGTATTAAGATTAATTCTCAGCGAAAACTACTATCAAATCACTTTGTAGAAATGGACCGAGTCTAAGAGGGATATACCATATTCCTCATCCATAACCTAGAGCACTGGAATGGTGGAAAAAATTATCGTGCCCGAGCCATTAGTTATAAGGATTTGACTAGATATGATGTACATATTTGGTTGGAAGTTTGCAACTTTTGAAGTTATAAATAGCAGGTTTATTTCTTTGGTCTCAGAAATCTCATTCTAAGGGCGCACTTTTATCTCAATTTATTGTCAAAACGCGTGCAGGCAATAGGAAAGTAATTTTAAAGCAAAAAATACCAAAAAAGCGAATTAAATTTAAGGCTCCACCTCAAGTGGTCCAGATCTTAGGATATAGGAATTTCGACTAAAATAATAAATTTCGCTTATATAGAATAACGCTTATAGTTACTTCAGGCTTGAAATTCTTGATAAATAAATTAAAGTTATGGAAAAAATAATTGTGGTTATACTAGGCATTTTTTTCACTAGTTAATACCTGGTTACTAAAGTAAGTTTAAAGCAAAAATAATACCATGGAGTGAATTAAATTCAAGGCTTCGCCTCAAATGCTCCAGATTTAAGGATGTTGGAATTTCGAGTAAAATAATAAATTTCGCTTATAAAGAACAACGCTTAAATTTTTTAAGCTTAGAATTCTTGATAAATAAATTAAATGTATGGAAAAAAATTGTGGATATACCAGGCATTTTTCAGTTTTTAATACTTGGTTAATTTCCGATTTATAAAACTGATGATACGAATATTTTGAATAAGAAGTAAGATAACTTTGCGCAAGTTTAAGCGCTGTTATAACCATCGTTTTTTTAGCTGTCAACAATAGTCTTCGTCACTGAGATATACTGAGGCAACTATCAATTTATTTTCAATTGAAAATAAATAACTAATTGAATTTACAAGTTAAAGTCGCTAGAATATTGGCGTGTTTCCTTTAATTTTACTTGCAATTCAAAAGTAATGAGGCGCAGTTACTAGAGTATTTATCTCATGCTGTCTCATAGAAGTGTCAAAAACAGTGTTTGACCGCCGCTTTGAAACGTGTAAATATAAATCTAAATCACTGAAAAATTATTCAGCAGGATATGTTTGATTTTTTTAACTCAAATACATAAGACAAAACGAGTCGCGCATTTAGTATAAAAATTCGATGCTCATTAGCGCGCATTAACAATGAAAGATAAAAATGCTCCAATAACCGGAGCAATCTGCCTAGTGGAAATAATTAATTAGAGGCATAAATGCATTGAACACATTTTATTTGCTAATATTAACTGGGATTTTCCTATTATATAGAATATAGGTATATACGGTTGGAAATGAAACAAAAGCGAAAACAAAAGAAATAATGAAATGGCTTAAATTTTCGAAACTTAGGTAGGTATATATAACTTGTTTACTTTACTCAATTTAAGCATACGTTCTAGACAAGAGCTTCGAATATAAAAAAAAACATCAAATGAATATCCAAAATAAGGAAAATTTTTAGAAATTCACTAAAAATATTTCAGAATAAATTCCTCGGCACTGCGACATTTTCATGAAGATCTACACACACTTGACTTTAAAATTATGTACTCGAGTATCGGCAAGAAGACGCAAATGAACATAAGTTTAATTCTAACTGAAGTAGGCTCACAATTTACGCTAGCAGAAGTTACGGCCAGATAAAAAGGCCATTCAGCAGGGAGCGACTGACGTCTCGAGATTAACTGTAGACAACTCGGGCCAGAGCGCCGCTTCGCCTTTTGTCGTAAACAACAAAGTGACTTGTGACAAAAATAAACAGTATCTTCTCTGAAATATTTTAACTTAGAAGTAACTGGTCACTGGAAAAACTAACATGAAAAATAGTGTCCGAGGATGAAATTCCAAAACAAGATAGCCCAAAGATGAAGAAAAAAAAAGTTGCATGTACACAATGGAATTTTACAAAATTACTTTTCAGAGACTTTAGAATCAACGCTATGCAACATATTCCAACAAACCTTCCACCTAAACCCACACATGAAAATTTATCGTATCGATAATTAGTTCAACAAATATTATTTTATTTTAGATAAAGTTTTTTTTTACAAAAATGATCAAATATTTCGTCGAATTTCTACCTGTATATGCTTGTTATTGGTTGGGCGGGAGACTTCATCGGGCAGGTGATTTGATCTGCGAGCTCGACAGCGACTTCGCTCTTTGAACGTCATGTTTATTGAATCATTTTGTGCAGGAGGCGGGAGAAAGCAGTCTGGGTTAATATATAACTTAATCCGAGATGATACTTTTGCTGCTTATGGAAATGTTCGAAACATTTCGGGATACACAACAAGAACTGAACAAATTTTAAGCCAGTGAGCAAAATGAAGTTCATGTAAGACAAACAGAATTAAAACCCCAGATTGCCTCTTGATAATTATATTTAACACAGTTTTTTAAAGAAAATAAAGTATTTCACAAATCAAGGTATTTTACAGGTTGCGTTACCAATTCACACAGTAATAACAGTATGGGTTTTGAACAGAGAATTTGGTGCTGCACTTTCAGTGCAATTTTCATTTGTATAGAAGTAATACAATAAAACTATAAAAATAAAAATAGACATGCTGCTACATTTACAAATGCCGCAGCGTATTCAAAATTCGTCTGCTTCATATACATTGTCATTTGTTCATCAACAGTAAATGACTTTACTAATGTTCTCACTGAACGTCTGCTTAACCGGTACTTGTTTCCGGTGCAGATTCGTTTGATAATCTGATACGTGGTCTTTTAATGCAATATGAAGATGTTTTTGAAGACTTTGGCCAAAACTTACTTGTAAATCGTAAAATTCATTTCCATTTTAGATTAAAATTGATAAATCTTAACCTATTTTTCTGTTTTATTCCTTATAAATCAAGCATAACAACTCGATCACTGAAGAGCCTGCACGGTATATTCTTGCTGTACCATCTCAATGTTATATTAAGCAAGTATAATCTAAAAAACTGTTCTTTTCTATTGAAAAACCTACAGCACTCCTCACCTTCCATGAACTCAGCCAAAACATTCTTCAGCTTTCCAATGCATTTACGAGATCAATGTTACTTGGAGCAAGTAGTATAATCTAAAAAAACTGTTCTTTTCTATTAAAAACTTACAGCAATCCTCACGTTCCATGAACTCTACCAAAACATTCTTCAGCTTTCCAATGCATTTACAAGCACACGTATGTAGAAGCAATTGAATTTCTTCAGCATTCTGAGCTTGTGTATCAACTGCACCGCGGGGCTACAATCCCATCAAGACGAGATAGGCTTCATAATACGCATGACGACGTCGCGTAGACGGCAATGTACATATGATCTCTCAACTCGTGTCTTTCAGAGCTGCGAATTTCTCGGGAATAATGACTATAGTGAAATATATTTTCGTTCGTGTTTAGCATATATGCATCAATTGTGCAAGAAAATATTCATTAGCAGGCAAGTAATTTGGCGAAATTTAACAGAGGGAAGAATATCGCAAGCTAAATTATTTTTAGCTATTTGTAAAAGAACAGCAACATTTAATATCCAGGCTGTTAAAAAATAAATCATACCATTGCTGTCGCTCAAAAAATTCAAATCTTTATGGTTGTATTCACACTTACCGTACGTGTGGAAGAATCAAACAAGAACAAGAAAATTCAATGGCAATTAAATGCTATTATTTATGACCGACTCAATTGATTATTATTGGTAATCCTATTCCTTAACGTTCGGCTAGGCGGCCCCCAACCTAAACATGTGACTGCATTACTTAGTACCTGTGCAACGTGCATGTTTCAATATTTTTTTTTAAATTGTTGTTTTCAATATGAGATTGAAATTGTTTCAATATGAGATTGAGTTTAGAGGATGAAAGAGGGCTAATTAAGAAAAACAACAGAGGAGGATGAATGATAGTAATGTCGGTTTAGAGGATAAATGAGGGCTAATTAAGGAGAACAACAGAGGAGGATGAATGCTAGTAATGTCGGGCGATAATAATTTTTCTTCTGAGCATATTGAACGCAGGTAATGAATCATTGCCAAGAGAACGATTAAGTTAAAGATGCTCAATGAGTTTGTCGGTACTAGACAATCTGAAAGGTTTAAATGCTTCTAGAGAATTACAGGGTGATTCACGGAAACTTTCTGATTTGAAATCTAAATGAAGAAAAAAATGCTATAAATATTATTACAATGTAACATTTATTAATATAACATGACCCGAATTTTTGTATCACTTAATTTTAGAGATGACAACGGACAAATGACAGCCCACATTGTCAAAGCGTTCAGGAAGTCAATTTTTAAAGTTCCCTTCAACTCGCTGAAGCATATTGACGGGTATGTTGGCGATGGCTTGGCATATGTCATTCTTCAAATGATTTAGGGCCCTTGGAAAGCTTGAGTGTACTATCACCGTTACTGCGCGTTTAAGGACAAATGCGGAATGCTCGTCGAGTTGAGAAAATGAAACGGCAATTAAAAAAGTTCACCTCGACAACAAACGCACGCTGCCCACTTTTCCAAGTCATAGTGGCAGCTGACTAGGCGGGACACAAAACTTCATAACCTTGCCTTTCATATGAAATACTTTCCTTCTTTTTCATACAACATTTGTCTGCTTGGCGCCAATTGCAAAACAAGAAGTTTCCGTGAATGATTATGTATATCATTGAACGTAGTTCATGGATGAAAACCAGAATTACCGAAATGCAATGCCTCTCAATTATAAATTGTAATAAATTATAAATTAATTTGCTAGGGAATTCGCTGGCACAAACAGTAAATGAGAAGTATATGAGATCTGTCAGTGATTATGAACCTTGATTAATGGCAGTTTATGAAATCCTGATAGCACAAAGCATTCGCTTGTAACATCGGGCAACATCTACGCTATAAATGAAGACGCAACCGAAGAGCCTTCTTCAACGTCGATAAAGCCAGTGCGAGAGATAGGTATCAGAGAGCAGTCTATGTGAAGTTATGTTTTTTTCAATTAACTCATTCAGACTGGTGAACTTTGTCTCGACTCTACTATTTGATTATAATGTCGTACAAGCTTCATAACTAGTATATTTCCACTCAATACTTTTTTGAGCAAAAACCTTCCATGAATGAATTTTTTGTATTTAATTTGTTTCGTTCGTTACGAGCATTTAGAAATGCTGGTAAACTTACATGTTCCTACTCACGAAATGCAATTATGCAGTGGATATAATGTATGGATCCGAAGTAAATTCACCAACCAACAATTATGATAAGGTCTGTTACTTTCTTCCTATCTTGATCTGATCTGAACGCTGCAGTCCCAGGTCACGCTGATGCGCCGCCTTTGTCTACCGCCGATAGAACATAATCCAGATATTTTCATCAGCCTTTACTGCAAATCGCTGCCATTGCAATGCAAATACAAGCACTATGACGAGAATATTACCCAGCTCGTTACAAACTCTAATATTTCGGTGCTTATTCTTTTAGTTGAAAAGCAGCTAGGCACCCAATACGTCTATTGCATAACGCTTCAGTGATAAGGTTTCTGGAAATCTCTCGTATTAATTTAATTGTTGTTATAGAACATCACAGATGAACATTAATGACAGCTAACTAGAGCAAGCGTTCGACATTCACTTATTACACAAGGTGCAACAATGTCAATTTTTCTGATGAAGTGATGGGATGTTCTGGCCCAAAAATGATGTAATAATGTGATACTTTTAACCTCTTTATGTAATAATAAATGAACAATTATTTGAAGCAATGACACATGCACTTATGTACTAATTTCTTCGTTACGAATGTTTTTGAGTCCATTTTTTTAATTATTTCGTTAGAGTCAACAGAATGACGATTTAAATAATTTTTTAACCCTATACCGGCATTAATTGATTTCAAAATGTTCATATTTCATAAATTTTAAAGTGTTAATCTCTAATCAATAAATCACCAAGCCATCAGATTTAAGGGCACAATTACTCTTCACAATTACAGTCTTAATTACTCGTCACAATTGCAGTCTAAAGGCACAATTACCCGGAAAAATTAATTGCAGTTATCATAGTCTTAAGGCACAATTACCCGAAAATGTTTCTTTAATAAACTTACAGCGAACACTAATATTTCATCTCGCATTAAGAAACCTAAGTTTCCATCCAAATGCACGTGCACATTGGGGATGTTTTAACATCGCTGTCCGGTATAGCGTAATTTCTGAGTGACAGATCTGCTTCAGGGATAACTTCGTTAATTCTCTACCACTCGACAGTAAAGTGACGCTCGAGTGGAAATAAATGAGCTCAAATCGAACCAGATGGATCCCTTGGTAATTGCATGTTATCAGAGATCTACTATAGAACACGTAATAGGCGGTTAAAATTAATATCATTTCGATTGTGTAGTTCCTGGATATGCACCATTTTTTTCTTTCTCTTATTTTATCAATCATTTCGGAACTTAAAACCTAATTATTTTAGGAAATAATTTTCCACATTGGACGATTCAATTATTATTCATAATATTTTCTCATCAAAATTATCGTAAAATTATTACAATGCTAATTGTTTAGAAAGTAGTTAAGTGCCGCGTAGCTAGAGCCCGAGATTGTCTATAGGCGGACTTGGATTCAATCAGGATAAGAACGACAGATTTACGGGGTGCAAGTACGACGGAGATTTATAGCACTCAATCTAAAGGAAAAAACTGCGATTGTTTCGGATCAGTTTTTCACCAGGAATCGGGGTGCGAAACATTTGTTGACTAAAGAAAAATCCGAACAAAGACACCGAGTGAATGAATTATTGATGAATAAAAGTAAGAAAAATACTTTTGTCTTATAGTCATCATATGAAAGTGACCGCACAAGACGAATAGGTTGATTCAAGGTAGACGACTCAATTTTTTACTCCATTTCACCATTAAAAAACGTACGGAAACAGTACAAGAACATATGTTCTTATTAGTTATTGCATAGCACGCTGCTAGACTTAGAATTCTCTCAATCAGAACCACAATTCTAGAAAAATCGTCGGACAAACATGGGCTCCAATTTGCGAAAATAGAGTGAAGAACAAAGCAAATATAAATTGTTGTTGTGGAAATGAAAGCCAAGGGAAAAAATGTTTAAAAAATGTTAGCTACATCAACCATATAGATACTTACATCATACTATAGTGCGCCCGCGGATGAACTTCAGCAACGAACTTCCCTTCCACCAGTAAATTGATTACTCACCTGAAATAAGAAAAAAACTGCAAATAGAAACGCGTGCAGAACACATTTATTAGTTTGAATTAACGTTAGAGGTATATTTTAAATAAACAAGACATCTACAATCTTGGACAGCAAAAAGTCAGTTTCTGATTGCGTTACCATGAATCGAAAATCGAAAGAAATAAAAAAAATCACCTTTATTTTTTTAATGTTGCACGTGTTCAATGCAGCGTTGAATAAATACATAGATTTTGACAGCACCATGACAAGTGTTAAACAAGCAGCTGAATTTTTAGTGCAATTCAGTTCTTCATCTGATGCCTACTTGATGCGTTGCTCAAGCGAACTAAATTAAGAATTCGAGGAATAAAATGATTATATTTTATATAGACTTATAAAATTAACGGCTGAAGATGTGAAATTTTCAATACAAAGACGGATGAGAGACACAGAGGTCGTCATGAGGTTGTAGGGTCGAGCAAGTATTGATAAATGAACGCAAATGGCGGAGCGACACTCGCGTACAGGCCTCGGAGTTACTGCGGAATCGCACGGCCTTGATAAAAAAATGTTGTTATAACAATAATCATTTTATTCGCTTTTATTACTAATTAGCGATCCTACGAACGCAATTCTCATCATATGTTGCGCGGCAGGAAGTTATTGTGTAGTACATGCATTCATGTCAAAAGTCATGAATAGCACAGTTACACATAGTACATATAGTTCCATTCATGTCAAAAGTCGAATGACAAATGACACTGAGCGAAAAATAAGAAGTATTAACATGCGCACTTGTAAATATTTGTTACATGATTGATCAATAATTACTTAAACGGTTACTTATACATGGATAAAAAAATTATGCAGAGCTCATGCAGTAACAAGGAATGAAAGTTATCACCGACATTCAAATGAAATTAGTTTTCAAATGAAAACACCAACTAAATCACAAGAAGGAATGGGATTCAAATTTAATATCGTATGAAAACGCAAAAATTCACATCGACGATCCACTGATTGCAAACAAACGATTATCTTTTTTACCAGATAAAAATAAGATAAAGGAATCGATGATATTACAACTTTAATCCAACAATTGAAAATTTGTACGACAGTTGATTTGTGAAAGCCAACTGACTCTGCATTTTTGAAACCCGGATTGACTCTGAATTTTTGAAATCCGGATTGACTCCGCATTTTTAATTAGAATTCTCCACTCATTAATTAGTCCATGGACGGGAATATCGGTAAAAAATCCTCGATATTGTCCACGAAGCGATTAAGGTCGCAATAATGCGGGCTGCGTTGAAAACTTCCGGCAAATATTTGAGAAGCAATGCTTCGGCCAGATCGCATTCTGTCATCACTGGAGATGGATTTTCGCATTTGTCATGCCGCGATTGAAATGCCATTCGTCTGCTGTCGTGTAATATGAAATGATAAAATTGGTATCAAATGAACGTTTGTTTGGGTGTTTATAGTATTAAAAGTTGTGAAGAAGAACAAATCAATCAATTTATTGTCAAATTACATTAGAGGGCTAAATTATTATTATAAACCTGCCTTTACAGTGAGGCATCTTTCCACACATCATGGAATCAAACCCGTGTCATTTTTTAACAACCAAAGAATTTTCGTCAGCCGAACGGCTTCCGGAATGGAGAGAACTAAAAGCATAAGACAATTATCGAATCAAGCTCAGCTAAAAAGCACAAACTTTAGAAAAAAATTTCTGTCAATGAGCGTGGGAACTTTTCAGGACCAGACACCGGCATGTCATAGAAATTACTGAATTGATAATACAAGCGCAACTAGAAAACGAAGGCATAATTACACTCACCCTAAACATTTATGATGTAAGCTAAGAAGCAGTACTTGTTACCTAAGCGAGATATTTACACGCAGACTTGTAATATAACTTGCAACTCGCGATTATTAGCACTATTACCAGAGTAAATAGCTGAATGCTGGACGACATACTTCCGACAACTACATACATATTTAATTAAGTATGAATGTTTTGAAATACAATTAAAAATATCAAATAACGACTAAAAATCAAAAGAGACTTGGAAGTTAATGATATTGTTGATAATAGAAACAATGATGTAACAAAGACATCACCGGGAAGAACGATGAGCTCGGTGAGCGAAACTGTCAAAAATAAAACTGATTCCGGTGATATTTTTAAAAGATTGTTGCAGGTGTACAATCAGCAGTTGCTGCAGACGTAGGTTTTTGTATTTATTTGTTTTACCGACTGGAGATCATTTAAACAACCAATTCAATTTATTGACAGCAAATTAATGCATTTTCCTCGAGAATAAAACTGAAATACTTGGGATACAAAATATACAAATGCAATATAGTCAATCATTCTACGAACCCCTCAAAATAACTGACATCCAACGGTGCCGATTCAACTTTTGTGCAGAATTTTGAAAGAAATTCATATTGTAAATTTTCACACAAGCCTTGAAAATTTCCTGACATTGTTGCGTTCCGCGACTGGGTTGGCAAATGCCAGCAACTAAATTTATAGATTGCGAAAGCAAACAAATAAAAAAACCGGAGCTTACACAGCTAAAACATACGATGTTTTCTAGATTTCAATACGATAAATAAAATGATAAGAACAGAAGCGGCAGTTCTAAATTAGAAGCGTAATAAAAATTGTGTACCAAATTCGCTGATTACTCGCATTTTACGACAATGATGACTTCAAGGATGTTTTGAAATTTGTTCTTTTTATTTCTAGCATACCGGTACCAGTTTTTGCTTTCAGCCCTTCAGTGCAATGACCGTCCTCCGCTTCTATAAAACCCCAAGATATTATCACAGGAATCAATGTCTTTCGTTCCACACTCAATGTGACTAAAGTCCGTTTAGTAGGTTACATACCACAAAATCGACAACAGATCTTTGTACAGCTCATGCGATGAATTTTGATTACTCGTTCCGGTTCAGACCTCGGTCAAAATGCAGCCGAAATCAATGGAATCAGCGTAATAATTATCAAGAGTCTTCCCTATTATTTTTGTTAATTTTGAGGCTCGATCTACAACTCAGAATCCAAATAATGGGCTCTCATCTAGAGATTTTATTCTTCAACAAACGCTGAAGGCGGTCTCCATCTATTTATACGGGGATGTCAAAAATGCGATAGGTATCACAAGACATGAATGCGTCTAGTGGGAATCAGGTTATGTCGGCCCATAATAAAGGAATCGTATTTGAGGAGCCGTGAATAGCATCAACAACTGATGCAATCTCCCACTCTCGCTGCTCGACGAGCTCCAGCGCTTCAAGAAGATCGGCTCGTTGTGACAGTATCGTGTGGCATAGCGTTCATCTCTCAGCATAATGCAGTAGACAGATAATATAGCTTGGTATCATGTTCCTACGTGTACGTCTGAGCTTACATGATTCTGTCCTTTGATTTATGTTCTGTAATTCAAGAAGATCGACTCGTTGTGACAGTATCGTGTGGCATAGAGTTCATCACTCAGCATAATGCAGGAGACAGATAATATATCTTGGTGTCATGTTACTACGTACGTGTACGTCTGAGCTTACATGATTCTGCGCTCGGATTTATGTTCTGTAATTAATCAATAAAGAAATAAGTAAAATATAGGGAATTATGATTGAGAAATAACAGTGTTTTTTTACGTTCCAGGTTGAGCTAGTAATGCGATTTCCTGGAAAAAAATACCTAACGAATGTAAGCGCTTAAATTGTTTGTTAACCCTAATATATAATGATGAATACATTTAATAATAATCTAAAATGGCTGGAATAATGTCGATCGTTTGTGAGAGAGCAGGTTGAAATGAAGATGTAAAGGCTTACGATCATTTATACGAGAGGATGTTGCGATTCTGAATGATTTATGATAGATGTGACTCGTTATATATTTGGTTACTTTCCCATGTAATTTAACGGTATTCTGCAAACTTTCAGGGGGAGGTTGAGAAAGTTTGGCGATGTCTGATGCTCAATTAACAATCGTTAAATCAATACAGACTTTCATGTAGCACACTCATAATGCAGCATATGTATACATTAATCGCACGAAGAGCTTCCGGCCACCTCGTTGCCGCGCATAGTTCTGGCCGCTTCAACTTATACGCATCAACGTGACACAAAGTTTATATATTAATAATATTAGAACCCATGTCATAGCATGAGCTGAGAAAGTTTGTAATTAAATGCCAAGCATATAAAAGTTCTAGCAGAAAGGACTTCCAGAAATTCTACGATGACACGTGGAAGTTTATGCGCTTACATGTTCACGCGCCACTAGCTGCTTCTACACAATTAAGGCGGCGTCAAGCGATATATTTACACCTTCAGAAATCCTTGAGTGTAATGCAAATATTAGCGGATCATTGGGAATAACTATTCTGCCTTGAAATTTTGAGCTGACTTTGAGCGTTCGACCCTTATCTTTTGAACAAAAAACGCTGATTTAGTTTTAATTTTTGAGAAATTCGGGCAAAAATTTCACGTCCACACTTGCTCTGTGCCTCATATAGTTTGGGTGACGATCGTGACGATAATTTGGGTGACATATAGGACGATCGTCCTATATCTGGACGATCGTCCTATATCTGGACGATCGTCCTATATCTGGACGATCGTCCTATATCTGGACGATCGTCCTATATCTGGACGATCGTTCTATATCTGGACGATCGTCCTATATCTGGACGATCGTCCTATATCTGGACGATCGTCCTATATCTGGACGATCGTCCTATATCTAGACGATCGTCCTATATCTGGACGATCGTCCTATATCTGGATGATCGTCCTATATCTGGACGATCGTTCTATATCTGCATGGACGCAGCGATTCACCGAAGAATTTTTTATTACTTCAGGTACGTCAACCTATCTTCGTAGGCACGGAGCAAGCGGTTGATGAGGTGCTAAATCCTGTTCCTTTCCAATTAAAACCCATGTAAATAATAAAGCCCGTAATAATCAATGCTTTGGTATTAATTGATGACATTGAAGAATTTACGCATGCTTCTTTGCAAGATCTTCACTAAGTAATTAGGATTTCATCTTTCACAAAACGCGCGGCAACAATTTGCACCACCTCTACATGCTTTCTTCTACGATTTGTGAACTTGTCTTTGCTGACATTTCACCGAACTGAGCATTTTTGTTCTAACTTCAGAGCTAAATTTGTGTGTTAATAATTAATAATTAATAATTAATAATAATTCGGAACTCACGGGTTGGGCAGACGCGGGAGCGAGTTGCGGCTCCATTGCCTCTTCACGCGCGCTAAAGATGCGCCGCTACCGCAATTAGGTGGCACAGAGCGCAAGTGGAGTAGATGAAAATTTCTACCATCTCGCGACTTTGTAAATTTGGTATGTTTGAGATTGAAGCGAAGTGCATGAAACGACAATCGAAATTGAACAATTTTATTTTATTAGATTTAACAAATGGTCGAAGAATATTCATTACAATGATTAAAATAAAAAACAAACATTCAGAATGAGGCACACTAATTTCTTGAGATAAAAACGTACAAGACTTATTTTTAGGCTCAGCTGCTGACGTTTGCAGATATTGTGAGAGGCTCTTGATGGAGTAACTTGCCGACCTGGAAAAATGAGCGCATATAACTCACTCAGGCTTAGGAAAATGGAAAAACTTTGGTTCACTAAGACGATCCATCAATTTACAATGTTCTGCCATGGCTGGTAATAAGTAGCCCCTAGGACTGGTAGAGATAATTTGTCACAATTGAGCAAGTTAAATTTAAAATGGCATTTTAAAAGCGTACATGTAAATCTATGATATTCTTTCATCTATATAGTGTTTCATTTTAAAGAATTTTAGCGTGAGGAAACTGAAAACTCAAATACTCAGAATGCCAAAAGATTTTTTCGGTGAAGTTTGGGATAAATTTGAATGAATTGGAGCAACCGAGTTATAAACGAGCACCATTACATTTTCTTGAGGGGCTCACTAGTAGGCTTGTATTAACTAGTAGATTAGTAGCAATTGTTTTCAGAAAGAACATATCAGTCAAGTGAGACACTTCTCTTGCTTGTTACATTGGCATCTGGTCATGAATTAGATGAAAATGCGAAAAAGAGAAATTATTACTCTACTTTTGTCACGTTTATCTACCGCGAAAAGAATTAATTTGAAAGCAATTTAACGAGGGAATAAAAAAATTCTATTATTTCCGGAACAAGGGCTCTGAACTTAGTTCACTAACAATAGATTATGCGGCATTCATCAGAAAGATTACACGCTTTTCTCGAAATTTAATGGAGAAGAAAATGTAACAATGAGCTTTCCCAAGTAAATGAAGAGATCGTTTTCCAACAATTCTTGCTCACTGTTTCTCCTATCATTTCCGTCCGCTGCGCTTTTTTACTTTGTTCTTAATTCATTCCTAAGTAAAGTTTGGGACAGAGTTTAAATTAAAACGTTAAACTCGGGGCGGAGGCCAGGAAGATTGATGGTAAGGATTTCGAAGCGCCCGGGATGGACTGGGAGTCGCTGTGGTGTGATAGGAGCACACCGCTAACAGGTCTCTCTCCCTGACTTGAATACAAAACTATCCCTATACCAGGCATCTGATGTTGAAACAATGTTGATTTAGCGTGGTTTCAACGGAATAGTTGAATGCAGAGCTATCCCTATACCAGGTATCTGATGTTGAAACTATGTTGATTTAGCGTGGTTTCAACGGAATAGTTGAATGCAGAGCTATCCCTATACCAGGTATCTGATGTTGAAACAATGTTGATTTAGTGTGGTTTCAACGGAATCGTTACATAATAAAAAATTTCAACTGTATTTGTCTTGAGGTAATCGCTCCTATAAAACATGTCAACATGACGCAATATTTAAGGAGCAACAACAAAATCATGCATAAGATAAATATCTACTGATATTTATCTTCATAGCTATTTAAAAGTTAATACTATCAAAATTATAGGGATACTAAAACCAGGAATTGTGCGATCGAACTTGGTTCCGAATGTTGGGGTATTGACAAATCACTTCGGAACGTTATAATTCCACAGAGTTACGTCAAACATGTAAAATGAATCAGAACATGAGACATCCTCAGGAAAATAAAACTTTATTAAAGAGCATGCAAGCAATTACAATCAAAATTAATCAGTCAATCGAATCAATTAAACTTATCAAATAATAAAATCCAAATGCATCAAACTCAACATATATTAACATAATCTTCCTCTGGGAAAAAAATTAGTGCACTGCAGCTTAAAATCATCCAAAGACTTTTCAAAGTTCCGAATCCTCATCGCAAAAGCTACAAATTTTAATAGGCAACAAAATTCCATGAATTGGAATGAAAACCAAATCACTCCAGTCCCGTGATTACTAAGCCGTCCAATCAACTCGATCTGAAATAACGCACGTTTCTACAACTGACAAAATCAACTTAACGCCTAAACGCCTAAAAAAAAGTTAAGATTAACTTATATATAAAAGCTCAATTTGCGCATTTGTTCATTAAATTTCAGGCTGACGTTACGATGAACTCAGTATAATTCTAGTTTTGTATTCAATGCGCGCATGTGGAGGAATTTCGAGTCAATTAGTCCATATGACAAAATATTGACTGTCAGATTCCATCAGGTCCCGGGAACATATGTTCCACTTGGCGCCTCTCATGGCCGGCGTGCCGAACTCCCGGCAATAGACATGCAAATTTGCTCCAGTTAAATCAGATCTTCGTAGTCTGACATATTGAGTACCAAGCACAACATGCAAATCAATTCAATTTAATTGTAGGTCCGCAATGAAATTCCGTAGAGCAGAACATGGCAAGTTTTTGGCAACGCCGATAATTACGTCAGGAACATATGTAATATCGTCATAATGAAACTACAGCAGTAAATTGTTCGGCACCGCTATAAGCAAAGTCTAACGTGATGGGGATTGAGGTGAAAATAAACGAGACGATCGCTTGTGAGGAAAGTGCAATTAAGCGTGTACGTTAGTTGCATACGGGAGTTGCACCTGAAACGTTGGTGGATAAGACTGAAGTGAGTTCACTGTTAACTGAACTAACGAAAAAGAAAAAAATAAGTTTAGAAGAAGTTCGGATGGTTTACGAAAGAATTGATGCTTTAGAAAAATTAGAAAATTATAGCCGTATAACTAATTTGAAGATTGGATGTCCCTACAAAACAATTATAACCATAGGTAATGTTTGAAAAAATTTTACGAGCAATGCACAGCTTTGCATTAGAAATAAACAATATCAAATCTAGTTTACCCAACCAGCAAGAAAATTACATATAAATCTTGAACGACAATCTAGGTAACGCTTCAAATTTATGAAAATATTTTCGAGGAGACGATGATTTGCTACATTAAGTTGCAGGAATATTTTCAAGTTATTGAAGTCACAGTTGCACGGTTTATTCGTTACAAGGGAACTCAATCACGTTCAGCCACAGTTATTTGCACGAGCAAAAGCAGTCTCGTTATGCTTGCAAGACTTGGTGATGTCAATGATGATAAAAAACCGTCCATATTACATCATTAACGAGGGGAAATCCTCCACGAATTTGCATCAACGCATTAGATCTAAATAAATGTTCGTCTGGACAAATTACATCAGATAGTATAACATATCTTTAGCGTTCCTTTCTTTATGATTTACCTAATCAGCTTTGGCTGAAACTGACAGAAAAAAATGCCGGGTAAATTTGCGGCGTATTCCTCGCAACTTGGGTTGTAGTTGACTAACGATCCACAACGACCTATGCACCATGTAGGAGCTCGATAACGATCAAACTATTATATTATTCCCAGTCCCATGCGTCAGTAATACGAATAATTTCGATAAAATTTACTACGCACTACAATTTCCTGCAACGCTCATGAAGTTTAAAGTATTTACTAACTGGTCAGGGAGACTCTTGTAATTATCGAGACTGTGTGCCTGCCCGTAGATTTATATTGACCAACTGAGCTCGTCGTTATCAGGAACTTAGGAGCATAACAAGGCAGCAGTGAAGCTAACATCTCTGTTAATTAGCACTGGGAGTAACTTTGATGCGCTACAGTAGTCAAGAATGTTAGTGGAACAATTATCGGAACGGAAGATATTATACCATTTCACCGTAGCAGGACGCGATAACATAGGGAAAGCCATAATAAATGTGACTAATATTTATTGCGCAATACAACTAAAATACTTCAATACCTACCGTAGTAGGGAAACTACGTTCTATATGTTATAACTGAAAACACCGATTAATTAATAGAATTTCATTAGTTTTAATATGATCATTTCCTTAACAAATCATAATTTTACATCAGTAAAATGAAAACGAAGGGCATTTACTAGCAGCTGACGCACTCACAATAAGTAAGTCTATAATGTCTATTTGATATTTCATAGATTTGACGTCAAATAACCTCATGTTAATCATTTATCTAGGACGGGTTATTTATTATGGCTGTGCTGAAGCGCTGTGCATAGGACGGAGCATCTGTTATGCCAAGACGCAAGAGATACCGTCGTGTTGCAACACAAAGAACAGGTCAAAGTTCAGGCCAACGTAGTGACAAATTATAAGAAAATTCATGTTTGAATGTAAAACTTGAAACATGAAATAGCTCAAACAAAATCAATTTTTTTCAGAATAAAGTAAATTTTACTCTAAAGACAGCTAGATTCAAACTATTCGGTTTTCAATATTTCATCGCATTAAATTTAATAAATACCCAGAAAATAAACTTTTAGTTTATTTTTTTTAACAAATAGCTATTTGGAATGATAAATTTTATAGCAGCAGGAATGTTAAAATATTGACGAATAACTTAATTTCTTATGTTATGTAGATCAACCATAAGAATCTTAATTTTAGCAGATCATGTGACTATCGCTCAAGCCGGGTTCACACCATATATACATAGTCAGCTAGGCATTTACCAGTCACGGTCCAGCCCAATATTCTTCAATGCATTTCTATAGCAGCATTCACACCAGCCGTGCAAGACACCTGCCATGCCAGCCACTTATAAGGCTATCATTACCAATACCAATATCATTTCCATGCGACCAATGTTATAAGGCTATCATTACCAATACCAATATCATTCCCATGCGACCAATGCTATAAGGCTATCACTTCAGCAAATGGGTCTAAGTGTTAGCACACAGCATGAAAAAAGGGATAGAATGAAAAGAAAATATCCACAGCGTCATAAAATAACATCCTCATTCACGAAATATTCTAATACTTAAGCATATACTCAACTATAAAATCACACACACACTAAATTCATTAATCGCACGTATAATTAGACTAAACTACTGAATCATAGGTAAACAATTAAATTCCAAAATTAATTGCAAGGTCAGCCGGGTTGAATGAATTTACTAAAGTCGAGATTTTGTCATATTAATTCATTTGGACGGAATAATCTTCCGTAACAAAGTCACCGAGAAAAATTAATTAAATTGGTGCACTGAAAATAAGCTAGTGGTCCTTGGATCATATCCTGACACACACATGTATTTATCCTCGCAATATAACTGTTGAGTTCTGCGCGACTTGGGTACCAAATAACAGGAAATTGGTCAGAATGCAAAGTGATCAATAGATTAACTGAATAAATGATGCCAAACACTTAACTAAAATTTACCTATAAGCATACTCGATTTTAGGCAGATGCTACGACATGACTATTCGAAAATTCATACTTATTTTGTTGATTCGTTTATGCAAATAAACAGAAATTAACTCAGATGGGTCAAATTATTGAATACATAAGAACGTTATGATAACTGAAACTTATAATAATGCATCCTTTAAAATATAAATTTTATATATACTACAAAGCCATGTAATTCGTATGAATGGCATATTGTAACGATATGGCAGAGAATTGCCCACACTTTTTCATTCGATCATCGGAGCAAAGCCATTCTTGATTAATCTGCAGGGTTAGTCAAGATGAATCGATTGCGAAAATTTTCGCCAATTCAAAGCTTCCAAATTTTGCCAAAAACCGTTGTAATCTTTACTGCTGCCTTCATCCCTCTTTATTGGGTAGCAAAACAAACACCAATAAATACATAAACTTGAGATTACCACCTACACTGAAGCCAGGCAAGGAAACCCGATCTAAAATAGAAGATATTCTTTATTTAGAACTGAACCTGGCGGACCACTTTCCGCCAGAGCTGCTGGCCCCCGGAATAGCTGCAAGAGGACGGGCAAAATAGCGCCTTCAACTAAAGTTAGAACTAAAGGAGACAAGTTCTTTGCTGCTACGGCGTCCTTGTCTCATAAAGTCGTGACGCAAAGACGACGACATCTTTGCTATCAGAACAGAACGCAGCAGCCAGAGATCGACGTGCATGTATCAAAACAGAACGCAGCAGCCCGAGATCGACGTGCATGTTTCTGGTTGAAAAATGCGGAGGAAAAAACATTTTAAATGAGAAATTGAGATGAGCTAAAACTGCCTTCGATAAAAAAATATTTATATTTTTACAAAATCAATACCGGGGTTTTCCTAATATGTAAGAAGGAAAGAAAGTGACATGTAAGCGCATGAAATAAATAGATGACTTTCGTTCCACTAATTTAGAAGAATGCGAATAAATGTTATGATTTTGTTAAGCATATGTTGCAGTAAATGTGTAAAGAATGTTAGTCACTCATTTTGAATTTCACTCATTTCACTCAGAAATGTTAGTCACTCAAAGCTACCTACCAAAATTCAATTGCGAATGGATTGCCTTCTCTGGCGGTAACCTGGAGCCACCGCAGCTCCATTCCCTCCATGGAGCACTTCGCCGAAATGGCAGCAAATATTTAGCGAGCACCGGAATCGTTCCTCCATTCTTGCAGGGGCGGTAATTTGCAGTTCTTTCCGAGCATCTCCCTAATGAGACCGAAGGGGCAAGACAAAAAGAAGAAGCTCGGCAATTTCCGTGACCGAGGAAATTTCTCTGCGCATCAGAATTACGATTGACGAAGTTTGTAAAATGCCAAGAAACTAAGAATAATCTCATTCATTCATCCATGCAAATAAGTTATGCCATATATAGATCAACTCTTGCATGTATAACGGATGTTGGGGATTTATTAAATGAAGTTATCAATGATGAATTAAATGTTAATAAAAATTCCTTCGTATTAAACACAACTAATAAAAATTTCACAATACTTGTATTTATAGAAGTGAAATTGCAAATTAGGTTCATTAGTATATCGAGGAAAGTCACTGGTGTACTAGAATAGATTAATTGTTAGTATGTTCAGTCATAAGTTAGTACTTATTTGCCTGTTCGAAGTAAATTAATCAAGAAAACATGTTTCAAGTAATGTCACATCCATAGTATGAAGGCAGTGTGTAAGCTATATAACAGCCAGTTTCGACGAGCGTCTCTATAAGTAAACAAATACAAAAACATCCAGCGACTTGTTACTTTTGCCAGCCATTCTCGTCTGACTTGAGCACATTGCGATGCTGTCATCACAGCAGCAGCTGCTTGCGCTACGTGACTGCAGAGTACAACATCTGCTATACAGCCGCAGAGCGCTGCCACGCAGCCTGAGCAGCGGTGTTTACGCTCTTAGAAATTAGTAAAGCTTCGTACAAATAGCAGCGGTGTTTACGCTCTTTGCGCCTGTGGGGTCAACCTGATCCAGTTGGCGTATTCATGATACATGCGCTCTCTGCTCATGCTGTAGGGAAGAAAGTGTGTCACTATTTGGACAACATGACTCATTTATTTATCTGAATGCCTATTTATTATAAGATGATTTAAATGCGTTCACGATATGAATGAGTACAGTTAAAAAATTGCGGAATTAAAAAATTCGAGGAAAAGATCAAGTAAGAAATCTTAGAGGAATCGTTTGTCGCGTGAACAGAACAGTTATAAATGCGTACTTTAATTAACCACAAAACAACGTAACTGCAAATTATGAAAACGCAATTATTGAATTGTTATTATACATAACAAATTATTACAGATTATTTGGGATGAACAAAGATGATTAAGTTTTTACCATTTATATATCAGAAGATTAGTTTATAATAAAAAATTTTGCCATTTAATAGGTTTAGAGTGATATATTTAGGAATATAAAATTCATTATTCATTATTAAAGAATAGCCAAATACTTCCTGATGGATGAAGAAATATAAATTTTAAATGTTTTAAATCGAATATAGGATCTGGGAGGCAGCATCAACTCTGTGCGGAATCACTATTGAATTTAAAGGAAGAATAATTAATGTTCCAATTCGCATTCCTATGAATTTATTAATATTTAATATTATTATTATTAATAATTATCAAGTATAGAGTGATAAATATTGACTGAGCTTCTAGCAAATTTTTTTATCTCTTGATTTACTGCAGTCCTAAAGCATGTATCAAATTAATTGTGAAAGAATTTGCAAGCTTCCCTCAGTATTTCAACCACACTGTCTTCCGTTTAGTATATATGTCGGAATGCGAGCTTGAAGATTACTGGGTATCCTAAATGGATGGAGTAGAAACAGATCACAAGTCTACAACGGAAAGAAAAAGTTTACTAATATTCTAGATAGAAATGGACCAACAATAATTAGTTAAATAGTTCAATACTATTGAATTTTCGACTTCATCTCATTTTTGTTTCAGGCCCAGTTATGTTCAATGGACGAAAAACGCGGACATATATTGAATACATAGGGCTTATTACTTATTAACTATTACCCCGAGTTCTGAAATTAACAATGCACTACATTCCAACATAATTGCCTCGGGGCTTCATTTTTAAGTAGCTTTCGTTCATAAAATATATTGTTGAAAAACTAACGGCATGGACAAGGTTAAAACTTGGTCACCAAAATGCAACAGCAAGCCACATGCATTCCATCCTAGCAAGAAAGCCGTCAATCTAACTCTTCTGCTTACATGAAAATGAAAGCACACTATATAATTAATGAAAATTAATTCAGGAGTTCATCACTGCTCGTATATAAGACTGCTATTTATACCCCCGGACTCTGACCCACAGATCATGCATAGAAAATCAGTTACATTTACATGTAAGACAGATTATTATCGCGAAAACAGTGTTTCGTGTTATGCACTTGAGTAAAGCCAAAATCTAATTGACAAGACGTTATAACACACAAATACAAATCAGTTCGTCAATGAGTGGGAACACTTTCGTTGGAATGACATGTTTTACAGAAAGAGAAAAATCGATATTACAACCAATTGTCTCGCATATGATATATAAAGGAAGTTGTATTTAAAGGTTTCCACTGTAATTCTTGTCGAAATTATTTTGCTATTCGAATACTTTTGAAAACACTCTTATCAATCTCTTTTTCACATTGTATTCGTCTTTTAAAACTATAAAACTGAATGCTTAGCATAAGAGACATAATTTTATGATAAAAAATATTCCAATCATATTTGTTTGACAATTTTTATGTCAAATGTGCAAGCAAGAAACATTATACAATATACAACTTAAGTCATTTTATCTCCCATCGCGTTCATACTTTTGCAGCGTTTATTCTAACAGTACGGACCCAATTATGTGTAGGTAACATTAGGGATCTGCGATATAATGTGATTTATTCTTCAATAGAAAGTGTTATTATTATTGATGTAATTGCTGCTGTCAGTAAATTAACACGGAAATGCAACTGAAGCACCCAGGAGCTATAGTGCTCTCGCTGTCGAAATGGTAGCTCAAGTATTACGTGCTATACCAGTTACATAAATTTAATTTAGGTTGGTTGTTTATATAAGCCTCATGACACAGCCCACTGACATTCGGACTAAGAACCTAATAACTTTGTAGTACATGATAATTAAAATAGAGTCGCTTCATTTATGAATATCTTGGTGACGCACTGAAGACAATAACAGTCAAGTAATTATCAGAAGATTTATCGCTTCCATTTCGTAGATAAGAAGCAATTTAGAGGGAGTGACTTGCAATAAAGTCGAGTTAAATATAGACTAACTTTATTGCCGGCTAAATGCCCTTTGTTCGGCTAATTGCAGTTGCTAACTTCCTCTTGAAACTTTAAAGTAAATATCCGCTCCTTGTGCTGATCTTTTAGCAGTCAAATATAGGTTCGTTCAGCTCTAATTAAGAGCCTCTGTAGTGTAAGCACCTGACGGCTTATAATTTACACATCATTGTACACCTGCAGTTTTTCATAAAACAACATTATTTTATTATAGTATCATTGTAAAATTACAATAATAAATGTAATCTGGTCGTTAAAAATAAGAATAATCTAGTAAGCTAGGTACGGTATTGTAAATTAAAAGTGGTTTGATTATAATCAAACCACTATACTATAATTATCTATAATTATCTCTATACTATAATTATATAAACTATAATTATCTAACTAAAGAAAAACTTCCAGAGAAAGATTTTCACAGCTCGATACGTTGTCGAAGAAAAATGCAGTAAAATTTTTGTGACCAAAGTAAACAAGGTTGATAGTTTTCAGTTCTTTCACCTTAGATAACTTTTATTAACATGAGATGAAGTTCAAAGCATATGCATAGTTGAAGTATAAAAAGACATCAACAACCGAGGTCACATTCAATATTTATTACCTTGGAGCTGTGAAGTTAATAAAATAAAGTCACAGGATCGTTGAGCCTGGAACCTGTCAAAGAACATCACCAGACAATGAATAATGAAGAAACCATAACCGAGGCGTCGGAAATAAAAGACGATATTGACAATTGAAGAAGTTGAAAGGTCAATTAAATTATTTGTTTCTATACATTTATTTGTCATCATTTTCGCTTGCCACGAGGAGCTTTTAATACAATATTACCAGCTTATGGTAAACTTTTCGAGAATTACATCAACGTGCACTGAGATCATTACCATTTGGTGATTGTACGACTATAATATTAGTAATTTTTAGTAAGTTAGCAAATCATCTCTTGATCCCAGATAAATAAAATCTTTTAAATTGCAAGATATTTGCATAAGATAGGATAATTTACATATTTTTCAAATCCATTCAATTATTCATGATGGGATTTACTTCTCTGTCTTAATGAGCTACTATATAAATACTGAAGTATTGCATATCTACTTGTATATACATATTTTTACGTATTCTGCATTCAAATTGCAAACGATATCCTAAACAGACCGGCCAAAGCCAATTTGAATTTCATCTGAAATTAGAAGATCGACGAAGCCTTTTTACCGGATCTCTTTCTCAGTCATCAACTGGCTCTTCAAAATTGGCCTTAGATTTTTATGATGCCGTAAAAACGCAGACCTTTAAACTTGAACCAAATCTGGAGGAGATAATCTTTCGATAATTTTATGATGGGGATTTAAATCCGATAATCTCGATGGCGCTTAGCGAGCATTCGTATGGATGGTCCAAGACACTCTCGGGAGCAATTGAAAGCGATCTATTAAACCCATATTTAAAATTATTTAATGTTAGTAAATTTCTGTCATCATATCCGATGATCGATGAGATTTGCAGAGCGAGTAGCAATTGAATAATCTAACAGAGATTAATTTCAAAACAGTGAACTAGTATTAAATCACATACATGTTCCCCAGCTGACATTCAAGGTTGACAGAAATGTATCTTCGCCCCAGGAACCAAGAATGTCATCTCAGGCGATGTTTGCGTTCGACATCGAATGTTGACAATTGCCTCTGAAAACCTTGCGGATTGTCACGATATTTTTGAAAAAACACAGCAGGTGTGTTTACTCTTGGCCTCGGGTGTCGGTGGTTGCCCTGTTTGTCTCAAAAGTTTAACATGCGACTCGCCGACTTGATGCTCTGAAGTATCTATTTTCAGGCATGTGCGGAGACCATCGTTTGTGTTGGGGAAAAAATAGCGAAGGGGAATTCCCAGAGGCCGCACGAAGTACAAAAGATCCTTCACAAAAATGCAAATGTGGCACGGAGAGCTCCTGTGATGGAACTTCACGACGGTTGTTCGCACAAATTTATTGGCATTTTATTAGGGCCTTTACTAAGAAGGCTGTATAAGCAAATCACCTGAGAAATGTTTTCATGCCGATGTGGCGGCCTCTGTAGCAGGCTCTGTAGCAGGCGGTCTCTGTAGCAGGCCATCAAAATTTCATGAACAACAAAATCTAACATTTTGAAGAAATGTTAACAAAAATCATACACGAATGTGAACAATAAAAAGTAATCCATGAACATGATTGTCCCTAGTATGTCGAGGATTCATTTAATTGATAAGAAATTTACCTTAATTCATATCACCATAAAATATAGAACTATGTTGAGCAACTGCAGTGAACTCCATAGTTTAATATCATGACTAAATTCTCTCTCCTTATAACTGCATTTGATGGTCATATGCACCAAAAATTTATCTCAATGTGGGGCTAGCAAGGAACTAGCTAAGATAATAATGTTTATTAACATTCCTCATTCAATGAACTCGAAATTGAAATTCAAATCAAGGCCTCACATATTATGTTACCAAAATTTAAAAGTGATTAAATTCCTTAATTAACTAATATTGCACTTTTTAAAATTACTCTTCCCTCGATGAGAAAGAAATCGTCCTCAAAAAATTGGTCTTACGTTTAGAGGTAGAAATGATAATGAAAATTCAATTAAAGGTACAAAATTTAGACCTCCGACAGCCATGTAGAAAGGGGCAAACGGTTATCATAGCAGCGGTAATCATAAACATTATTTAATAAATCAAATAATGTGTAAACACAGTAGTAGTTTGACTTTGGTATAAAATTTTATCCTCGAAGCCGATACTAACAATAGCTGTAAAGCCACGATGGTAAAATTTTGCCATTAAGCTCGAAATATATCATCCAGAAATAATATAAACAAAATTTCAAGCTGCATTGTAAAGATCCTTGCTGTAGGCTTTAAGGTCGTAGGGGACAGTAAATGAACACACTAGTTTCGTAGATGCTTATTGACCGGTTTCTGGGAATATGCAATACAAAACATAGCATAAGAAAAAAATCGCATAAATCTATATATGATGACAATATTAATATTTTTAACTCATCTGTAAAATAAGAAGGAAAATCTGTAAAATAAGAAGGAAGGGTTCGGCACGCGCAAATAGCTCAGCTGACAGACGGCTAACAAATGAGTTAGAGGATACAAGAAAGATTTTACTCTATAGTAGTCAACCTAAAAGAAATGAGGATGCTTCTAATGCACTTAACAAGCAAAATTGTAAATATTAAGCATTGGAAAATGAGGAGCTAAATTAGCTCTTCTTTTAACAGCCGAGAGTAAGCGAGATGAGAATACATAATAATAAGCCTGTTCAATTTGTGCGCCGTATCTAGACTACACTTACAGCTCCGGAGCTTCAGTGACACTCAGGTAACGAGCTTCATTACTGAGAAGTACCGACGACTGCAAACAAATTAACAGAGTCTATGCTAGAAGAATTCAAGTGTCCGAGTTGTTCATCTGGCTGAACATAGAGTCTAAAATTTAGGAGGAATTTGGTAGAACATTCTCATGTAGAAAAATTATTTCTATTCTATAAATTATATTATTCTGCCGAATTACATTTCTGAAATGTGCAGAAATATGCGCCTGTACTATTAGACAAAATTTATATAATTGGCAGAAATACAACTGTGTAACACTGTGAGTGCGTTAAAAAATTCCACGGCGTTCATTGAAATGAAATGTGGAGAGAAAAACGTTACCAAATAAACGTTACCGTTAAAAAAATTTTGAATGGTAACTGAGATGACACCCTACAAGATGACACTTACGTTTCATCAGAAATTAATAAAAAGGTTCCCCAAATTCTACAGGGGAAAATTTTTAAACAGAAAATATCTCAAACAAGATTGTATGTATGAATGAAACCAACATCCGAAACCACTGAATATACTCAAAGTTAGGGTCTTTGAACCATTAATTATCACTTCCTTCTCACCATGATCAATTAAAATAGCCATAAAAGAACCAAAAGAGATGATCGTAACAATGGCTATCGGATCGTATCGTAGATACCGACGGGAGCCGTACAATTGCGCCCGTGTAAATTGCGATGCAATAACCGTCATCGCCGATACAATACAGAACACGGAAGCCCGCTGTATTTACACGGTCCCGTTGAGGCTCGTAAAAGCTTGGCGGTTATCAGGAAGGCTGCTAGAGGTGCTGAATTATATTATTATTGCCTTGCAGTTTCATAACTGACGATATATAAAACATATTGTATTTTCATGTACTTGTTATCATGCATAAATAGATTCTAATAGTCGCTATAGTTTATTATAATTCTAATAACCTCATATAATCAATAAGTATCTTCTAACGATTTTTCGTCATTGGGTGAATGAAATTTTAAAAGTTAAGGTTATATTTCGTAATTCAGAAACAAAACAAATCCAATATTGGGATTGAATCGCAACAGTTTCTCAAAAACATGTAAATCGTCGA
>NW_025944187.1:0-112141 GCF_000764305.2 Hyalella azteca | reverse complement strand
AAAAAATTCTGTAGGTTTTTTTCCGAGCTCTGAGCAAAAGTTTGAAAAAAACGACGCACCCGCCCCCGGTCTGGCTAGCACAATGAGCGAGCAGGGCAAGGAGCGAGCGACAGCTTAAACGGCCCTCCGGGCATTGGGCGACGAAGGTCGCCTGGCGCATCGAAAAATATTAAAAATGTCTTTCGGAAACCTGATTTTCAATTACCAAAGCTTATGGAAAATATAGTTCAACTTATTGAGAAATATTTTTATTGTCTCGAAAATTTTGGAAAATTGGAAGTCAAATATTGTCTCGAAAATTTTTTCTGATGTGCTCACTCTAAACACTACTTCACGGTAATTTTACAATCTCCTGTGTCATTCGACAATCCCAATACTTAACATCGCAGAACATTCACTGCGGGTTGCAGTCTCGAACTCGCAACTCACTGCTACTATTCTGCTGTGCATTTACGATACGATACTCCCGGTTCTGACAAGAAACTGGCGCACAGAGCTGGGATCGAACCCGCTCCTCTCTGCTCCAATCTTGGTCCTCAGGGGCCATACTTTCAAAACTCGCTAAGTGAACGTAAGTACTTACGCTCTATTTCTTGTCTATGATTGGTGGATTTTGCTTGAAAGGCTGTCAATGATTGGCTAATGAACTTACGATCTCTTAACTTTTTTTGAAAGTATAGGCCCCAGAACTGTAACCACTGGGCCAACGATGGGGTGCGCCTCAAGTGCGGGGCGCAGAAAAATGGCTTATGATGCGTGATTAAGTGAATAAATTTCAGTTTTTTGGTTATCATGGATAATTTTATTCATTAACAATGTTGAGACCTGCAACTAACTGGAAACAGGTAATGCTCGTGTTCTTGGCCGCATTGAATTTCCTCTAACAGTGTAATTTTATGTATTTTTAGCGTATTTTCTCATTTATGGAGAAAATGTTCTACTGTGCTCGCCATGTCCGTCCGTCTGTCCGTCCGTGACTTCACGTTTTCGTCGACGAGAAAATGCGCTCTCCATCACTCACTGCAATGAGTACTGAGATACATTTTTTGTAATTACGGAGCTAACTGTAAAGGTGCTTATACACGAGGAAAGTTCAAGCCGATACTTTTAACGGCAAATACCTTCCACTTCAAATAAGGAGCTAATTTTTTCTTCAGTGGAAAATAGAAATGATCGATCGTTTTGCACCGGCAAGAGACACAAGTTGGGCTGAAACAGCCGTTGCGTGGGTATTTATGCCGCTCCGTAGGTTCACGGAACACAGTAGGAGATGCTCCAATATATCTCACCACCCAGTCTTTCACCCACAGTCTATACGTTGATCGAAAAAGTCTCTCATCTCCTCAGCTAGAGTTACAACTATTCCACCAAGTAATTTATCAAAAGCCTCCTTAAACTCGTCGTTGCTGTCACGTTTCATATTGTCTTCCACCTATCGCAAATTTCACTTCTAACTTCTTTCTCTTAACTTCGAACGACTTCGTTTCTAACGACGCACTGAAGCTTGCGGATGAGAAAATGTTGTTTGGCCATTTCATCCCGTATAAGCTTTTAGTCCGTAAAACTTTGAGGGGGAACTATTTTCGATCAATAATATCGGCTAGACCTTTCATACAAGAACGTTTTATAAACTTTTCCAGTTTTCAGAACCACACGCGCAGAACACGACCATCAAATAGTCAGGCTTGGACGTGCTGCGCACATAGCAACTTAATTGCAATTTGCTTATTTGGTAATAGGAATACATTAAAATTTAGGAATATTCAGTAAGGAGCAGATACGATACGACTCTATCAGAACGAGTTTTTCCTTTTCTTCGTTGAAGTAAATTGGTAACAATGCTGGAACGACTCGGGTTTTGACTTGATCTGTGAAAGAACAAGGATTTGCATCTAATTTTATGTTAATGGTGAGAAATAATTAATTCCTCAAAATGCGCTCATTTTTCAATGGCAGCTAAAGTAATCATATTTTTCACCAAAAAGCAGAGCTTTTTTGTTTAGCCACTTCAACGTGGATCAATTTTTTACAACACTTCTCTTTAACTTCACTTCTTGTCTGTCTGTCTGTCTGCTACAAATCTTATAATCAAAATTTAACACACTTCTACTTATCCTATCGATCTTAAATTTTGCACACTTGTGTAAAGTTGGAGACAATGCATGAATCAAATGTCAAAATAAATTATTTAAGAAATTTAAAAAAAAAATTTTTTTCAATATTAAAAATATTGAAAAATAATTTTGTCAGCAACAAATCTTATAACTGATATTTGACACACTTTTACCCGTCTAATTGATCTGAAATTTTGCGCACTTGTATGAAATCAGAGGCAATGCATGAATCAATTAACTGAATAAATAATTTTGAGAAAATTTATATATTAAAAAATTTATATATATTAAAAAATTGACATGTAAATTTTTTTAATTTTCGAAAATTAGATGAGAAATTCATTGTACATCTGGAAGATTGGAGATACTGGATTCTTTGGAAGTGTAATAAAAGGTATAAAGGTATATTATTTTTCAATGGCAGCTAAAGTAATCGTATTTTTCACCAAAAAGCAGCACTTTTTTGTTTTAGCCTCTTCGACGTGGATCAATATTTTTTGAGACCTCATGTGACTCCACTAAAAGAATGAGGTTCACTGCTCTTACATTGAATGAATTCTGTGTTGGAGCAGGCTAAGAGTGTTAACTCCTATAGCAGAGAGCTTCGTATATCCTGCTTCCTTTTGCCACATCGCATCCCACGCGCGAGGCGTGGAGTCTTTATAAGTAAAACCTAACTAAGAACAGAATGAAACACCGAAGTTTAGACACCGGCTTGACATTGAGGAGGATGTAAGAGTGACTGCTACACTTCAACCTATGGGATGTTGCGTTGTGCAACACAAATTTAATACAGCCATTAATGCAGGTCACAATTTGTACAACAGAAATCACGCAGCAGAAAACCATGAAAATGTCATTCCATCATTAGTCTTATGTAGTTTACAATTGTTCCATATCAAAATTATGAGGACGTGAAAGCACATTTATCATACAATAAACTTGGTTTTATTTGATTTTATTGATTCTGAACTATTTTAGATTATCGGTTCATTCAACTTGAAATTTAATTTATAAAGTATTACTAATGTCGATATAGAAGGACAGTTGGGGCATAAAATTCCTACTAATTTAAAGTTGTAAAGGGCCAAAAAATTTTGGGAACCACTGCTGTGAGACAAAAATTTATAACTTTAAAATTATCTAAACACGGTAACACTCACTGTGAAGAAGTAATGCACAATTTCATTGTATTCGTCGAAATAGATTACATTTAACAGCGCGGTCGGGCACGACTATCGTATTATATACGTTAAGGTTCTATTCAAATATAACTCATAAAAATGGCATTGTAAATTGTCAACACGATATAAAAAATTAACAATTCGTAAATATACTACACGCCGTTTAACAAATACAAAAATTATATTAAATATTTATGTATATATAAGTATATATATCGTTGATGCTTTACCAAGAAATGCTTCACCTATTTAAGGATCTTCTGCTTGCAGAGGTTCGAAGTACAAAGTGATTCCAAAATTGGCCTTAAAAACATTCCATGTTTTGCTTTTGTGGGGATTGTCTAACTCTCCTCTCGTTAGCGTCAATCTGCATTGAGAGAAAAAAACTTAACTGTTTTAAAATATTTAACCTGAGACCTCTTGAGAGAGATGACATTAAATGATTCTAGAGATTCAGAAACATTTACATCGCGTATGTCTCAATATATCAAAGCCGTAGAATTAAGGGTTAAAATGTTGTGATACAGTGAATGTAATTGTAATAGTTGTTAAGCAACGTATATAAGTTCTTGTTATCTGTATTTACTGAATTTTATCATAATCATAGCATTATTGAGAATGAAAAGAAATATCTACTATTGAAAACTGGACGAAAATCTAACAACGTTACTAAAAAATAATAACTCATTAAAGTTGCGATCACTTTTTGTTAAATTCTTACTTGTTATTTTCGATGAAGCCGGAATGGAACCAGAAAAAGAACGGACAATTGTCATAGCCTTTGGGCACGTGCCTCTGAAATTATGAAAAAAAATAAAGACCAGGCAATAAGTCCAGCAGCTATCTCAATCAATCGTCAGCTATGGAAAGATCGGGTTCCAGAGGCCGGATCCCTTGTGAATCAAGTCACGAAAAATTCAAGAATCGGCAACAGGCCATGGGCCTATTTCTTCTGCAACGCCGACACTTCTATTCTATTCTATTCTAACTCAGTACTCACTGCAGTGAGTGACAGAGAGCGCATTTTCTCGTCGACGAAAACTAGAAGTCACGGATGGACAGACGGACGGACGGACATGGCGAGCACAATAACCATATTGCATTTTTTCCATAAATGAGAAAATGCGCTACAAAGCACGGGAATGAGCGAGCGAAATTATGACAGAAATTGCCGGAAATCAATCATTAAGTGGAATTTATTTGTAACTTATCGAATTCAAAATGTAAATATGAGCGAACAAATTAAGGACTAACATGAGCAAAATAAGATCTAGATAATGATGATAGCGGTTTCAGCGTTTAGTAGGCCGTAGGCCTGTCGCCGATTCTTAACATCGCAGAACATTCACAGCATTTTGCGGTCTCGAACTCGCAACTCACTACTTCAATTCTGCTGTGCTTAACCGCCCGGCCTCCTTGCCGATTCTGACCAGAAACTGGCGCACAGAGCTGGGATCGAACCTGCGCCTCTCTGCTCCAATCTTGGAACTATGAACTTTAAGCACTGGGCCGTTCACTTATTTGTTTATCAATATATTTGCAAGCATTTCAACATTCAAAGACTCACACTTGATGAATAAAACACGACTTTGGTGTCGCCTGAAACTTGGGGTCCCGGCAGCAAGTCGACGTATACCTCCCCTTTGCTCACGCGTCTCTGATGGACAAACGCAATAAATTTATTAAAGCATCGCGAGTTTTCGTCGAAACCCTTTTTCAATTAATCCTGTGACTGGTGTTTGCCCAAAAGATTTTAACGCGACTTATCATTCGTTTTAAACTAGTATCGTCGCAGTTTCAGTTCAGTTCAGCAGTTTTATTTTAGAACACATTTATGATACTGCGAATGAAATTCACATTTTAAGAGGAACTTTACAGGAGGCGATTTTTACCAGTACGGAAAAAATTCATTATCATATGTTCAATAACTTAATATGAGATAATAATAATAGAACGCATTAAAAAAGCTTTACTACCGCTTACATTGCTCAATTGTGATCACCTTATTTATTTACCACAATAAAACGTAAAATAGGCCCCAGATTTTTAGCATACAATACTTATTTATATCAGCGATTATTAAAAGCTTGGAAGAGCAAAGTACTACTTCGTCCGTGTGGTCTTGCATTCATGACAGCACAGTTTCACGGGCAAATTTTCGCAACGAAAAAAAGTTATTAGATGTACTGCAATGCAGGGATCGTTTTTTATGAGACCAAAAAAATGGGTTAAATAAAATTCAAACCAAAACCTGAGCATCCCTGTGTTAAACTCAGAAATGAGCCTGTGCATCCCAATGTACATCGTATCACAAGGTGGTCAGTTGTTACAAGATCATTGAAGATTAATAATTTCGTGTATCTATGTATTGCTATACAAATTGTTGGAAGTAGGATTGAACGCGTTCTCTGGCTAAATATTGAAAATTTAATGAAAGATCGAGAGATATGCTGAGATCATATGATCACAAAACGTTACTTGCAATTTACTAAGTTATTCTTAGCCACCAAAAGACAGTCATAAGACTGGCGTGGTTCAGACCTTGCAGTGCTGAATGGAGGTGAGGGAGCACCTGTAGGGCAGGGCGCTGGTGCGGCTACCCACGGTTATGGTGAACTCCTCCCCCGTGCCCAGTCCCACGCCCTCTGTGTGTCATGTGGAATATATTGATACTCCTGTAATTTCATGATGAGGTTTATTTTCATAATGTGTTCAAGGTCTGCACAATGTTGCTGCACTTCTTCAATTGCTGTGATTGCATAGCCACATCAGATTAGTCATAGTGTTTTCAACTATGACGTGTACAAATAGAAAAATTTGGTATACTTATTTAATTCGGTATTTTTATTTATGTTCTTTAAAAGCTTAGTTACAGCCGATTACTGAATCAATTTTCATAATATAAAAACAAAATGTAGCTGTCTACGCCCAGCTGATGCATTTCATTCAACAAGAAGAAGAATTGTGCTCACTCATGCCGTGCATGACGAAACGCTTGAGCACCAGCACGACACTGGGAGGGATCTGGCGACCGTTGCGCACCACGCGTTCGTAGTACCCCACATAGCGACTCTGTGTAGACGTTACATATCGGACGTTATTTTGTGTCATAAAATACGAGACAAAATAATGCGAGGCAAGTTTCACAAACAAGGTATTAGTGTTAGCATAGCATATAATATAGTGATGTCGGTGCTGAAGAATAGGCCTAATGTGGCCTGTCGCAGATTCTTGTACTTTTCGTGACTTGCCCACAGGAAATTCATTGTGTTACGTATTGAGTAGCTGATGGATACAAGCCCAAAACTGGAAAGGTGACCAGCACGAGCCAGAGGACGTCACATATGTTCAGCATTTGCGATTTCAACCACAAATTAGTTCGAGCATCACGATCGACTAATTTATCGACAATAATTTATTGTTAAGTATTCCACTACATCATTAATTTCTCGCTAGACCAGAGGTGTCAGCCATTAAAGTTTCACATTACAAGTATATTTCTATAATTTCTTTACAAAACTGTACGTTTGGAAATTTTTTATAATAAAACGTACCTGGCAGGCAAAAACACGGAAAATGCAAGTAATACCCACTGACCTGACTTGGAGTTTCAACTCCTTGGAATTTACTGCCCGCATTCTTGTCGGTCCTCCTATCGCCGAAGTAACTGAGGCATTGGTCTGCGTTTTTGAAGGCGCCCGAGTCGATGAGGCACACGCAGATCATGGTGCCCGTGCGGCCCTTGCCGCCCTTACAGTGCACCGCGATCACGTTGCGTTCGTCCTCTGCCTGAAACTTGCGCACGTTCTCACTGAATTCCAACATGACCCTGCGTGGAGGTCGCTCGTATCATGGCTCAGTGAAGATGTTAGCATGATTATTTGCTCCACTACCAACGGTTTATACGAGAATACATAATTAGGAAATATTTATTACTTGAGAAGGTAAGCTTCTGAAGGTTAAATCGAGAGACTAAATTTTTATATTAGTTCGTGTAATCGACTAATCGGTTGTTGAATCTGTGAATCGTAATAAAAACAAACATGATGAGGCTACGCCATTTGAGAAGACTCGTAGGACGACTGATTCACCGAATGAAAGTTCATCGACCCAATGTTCTACTCATTTAATTACTAGTGCAACCGATCATACACACCGTGAATTTGTCAACAAAAATTAATTCAAGGGATACATTCGATAAAAATTCAATGCAAACAAGCCTGTGTGCATGGGATAAATTAAATCTTATGTAGAGACTGCATGCAACAAACTGTGTATTTTATAATAATTTATGATATCAACAAATAAGCACGAGCTATATAGGATGTTGTACTCGAGTTCTTCATGTTATGGCTTGAACTTACTCGATTGCCGGTACATTATGGTCGTTGATAGGGTAGCGCTGCACCGCACCATGGAAGAAGTGCTCGTCGTAATGTCGCTCCGAGCAGAGGTTATACACGCGGTAGTGGCCGGCATGCTTGTAGTCTAGGAAGCGACTTACGTCCTGGAATGGAATAATTTATCTTCATTGTTTATAAACACACATGCATTTTGGAAACAGATACTTAAATTTATTTTAGTTAAAATCAAGGAGATTTTTTACCGCACGTCACACGAATAATCTACGGAAATGAACCTTAAACAGAAAAGCAGACATATTATTCCGACTTTTGAATAACTTTCGTATGATCTTTGGAACTTGACATCCAGAGATAACGTTTTCACTGTTTATGCAATTATAATAGCCTTGAGTTATGACCGATTTTTAAACTGTTATTCGCTATCTTATTTGTGCATCGCAAGGTTAATATGATGGTTACACGTGCACGGTTACCCTGATATCGTTCCTGTACACGTGTCCTGCCGTACCCTGATATCGTTCCTGTACACGTGTCCTACCATACCCTGATATCGTTCCTGTACATGTGTCCTGCCGTACCCTGATATCGTTCCTGTACATGGACATTTTGCCGGAAGAAGGGAATGACATGGCAATGACTGTTGGGGTGACGTAAGAAAGGTCCAAGTCGAATCCTTCCCGTTGATAGCGACGTTTGTTTTGAGATATGAACTGCCGGGCTCCTTTCTGTGAGGAATGAGATTTATTTAAAATAATAACAATTAAATCATTATTACGAATGCAATAGCGAAAGATATAATTTTTTCCAGAGTCAGTAATGTAGTTCTAAATTCAATATTATTCTCCGTTATAAAATAACATACAAAATTATTTGGCAAACATTACTTGGACTTGTGACGAAACTTACAATACAATTTCATCGCTGTATGTTTTAACAAACTCTCAATTTCATGAAACATTCATAAACATTCATTCGATAAGGAACACAAAAGAGCAAAGAATCTAGAAATTACTCAACTGTTCACGAATTCATTTATCTGCGATTTTTACTAACTCTCAACAGCTCAAGATAACATAATTATCACTTCTTTCTACTACCAACAGCATGCGGACAGTGAGAATCATAGGATGGAAAAGCGCCTCTGCAACACTAGCAGCGGCGAGAAGCAAGCAACAGCATCGTGCATCAGGTGGCCCAAATGAGCGCGGATGAACGATAATCAGAGGCGGCGATCCATCGTGGCCTGGGACTGCTAGGTCCCAAACAAATACCAAGGATACCAAGATCACACTCACCGTGAGATGTTTCTGCTGCCACACGATGCGAGATATTCTCACCAGACGCACAAGTCTCAGCACCACGATCAGCCTGACCAAAGCAACGCAGAATTTTTAATCCGGAGAGAGTTCATACATAAAAACCAGTATTGTTTCATATCACATTGTTCCTGCTGTATCAGTGAGGTATGATCAATATTCCCGTGCTGGCGAATGCTAAGAATTTATTGTATCATATGTATTTCGAACAGTGGAATAATGATATGCGTGCCGGGTAAAATTAGATATTAAACTTACTGACACCATTTGCATAATTTTACCGCCGTCTCAAACACTGTGACGTTTAAAATCTCAAAATATTCAGCCATGCGCCGTAAAAAATATTTAAACATGAAAACACGTAGTCCTATTCAATTTAGTAATTAAATTATATTGGTTAAAGAATTTTTTATCAGTTTAAGTTCATAAATCACGCAAATTGGAATAAACTTCCTTTCGAATGAACTCCATTCTCGGTATGCATAATTCATCATAAAAGTATTTCTATTTAATTTCCGAATGAGCGTTGACTTCGCACATTATTGCAACAGAAGATTGTAGACAAACAAACATGCGTTATATACTCCATTACGCAACAGTAATCAGCTCCAAGCTAATTGCCGCGGCCATTACTCAATAACAGCGATTGTCAACGTTACTCGATTGTCAACGTTACTAACTGTCAACGTTACTAATTGACAACGAAGAGGACGCTCGTGATCACTCGATTTCATTTGGTGTTTTGATAATGTAATCCTAAAGGAAAATTTATCTCGTAAGGGACACATGAAAGTTTGTAACTTAATTAGGAAGGTAATAAAATTGAATGTAATCTTATTCGAGAAAATTAATTTTTTTGCTGATTTTTTCATCAGACCCAGCAGTCCGATTGAAGTTAGAACGCGCGGTCTGAGACAAATAATAAAATTAATCGATTTCACGCACTATGGATTGGAACAAATTGGAATTATTTCAATTTTTCGCGTTTATATTTGTTAAGAATTTGAAAATAAATTACTGTAAATTTTACTAATCGCGCTTTAGGAATCCAAGCAAAATTTCAATTTTTAACTTGAAAATGCTCTTAAATTAATATGTATGTACACCATAATACACGTGCGATTAATGACCAGAGAATTCGTTAAACTAAATTATCAGAGAGTCGAACAATTCTTCAGATAATTTACTAAGTATTTTACACAAATTTTATAATGATTTACAAAGTATTTCTCAAAGTATTACAAACAAGTAGCTTCATCTCAAGATCATCGATGAATTCAACAGGCTTCGTGACACCCTTGACAACAACGTCATACTCTGGACTAAACTCAACAATGGCTCAACAAAAACGCGGGAGTTATCCGAGAGGCCGGTGCAAAATATAAATTTGCTTCAAAGAAGTATTAATGTCACTTATTTGCTTAAGTCGCAAGTTGACTAAAAATTAAAAAGCAAAGAATAGTCCACAAAAATTCATATCTTTATAGAAAACGTTTCGGAGTCCAGCTCCATCGTCAGTTCGTAGAATCTAGCTGGAGCTGGACTCCGAAACGTTTTCTATAAAGATATGAATTTTTGTGGACTATTCTTTGCTTTTAAATTTTGCTTCAAAGATGGTTGTAGACATCTTCATGATTTGGACTATATGGAACTATTGGACTAACAACCAGGACACCGAGCCGCTGTCTCATTAGCTACCTTCAACCTGGAGGGCAAGTGAACCACATGAGACAAGCTCACAACTAGACCGTCACTCGCTTTGTGCTGAAGGAACCCACCAGCATTGTCATCAAGCAATGGCCTGACATCAACCGACCGACGATAGTTGAGTCCCTCATCTCTACGGATTGGACTCTAGCTATCTTTATCCTAGCTGCCGGATCATTTTGAACTCTAAGAGAGTTTTCAGAGTGATTTTTCTGTTTCAAAATTTTACTGTTGTATCGTATTTAAGCATGTTAAGCACTTATTTCCACCAAAATTTCAATGTTCAATGTTTTATGTACCTGAAAATGAATGTTTGAAACATCATTAATAAACTAAAGCTACTTCCTGAAATATGTCTTTCGATCTACTAACGTCATCTGAAAAAGTGTTCGAATTAATAGCACGTGTATAAACAATCAAATTCTGCCATCTAATACTAATTTCAGTATACCTTAATGTGTATGATGGCCAGCAATATACTATACTAATTTTATATTAGAATGGTTTTTCACAAGTTTGCACAACTACCATCAGAAAATGTTCAACTCACGAGACCGGGTTGCTCTGCATGGACTCGACGCTGACAGCGATGATGGAGAGCATGAAGGTGATGACGACCAGCGCGCAGTCCAAACTGTTGTACCACACGCGGAAGAACAGCTTGAACCTGTGCACCAGCAAGAATAATGAGTCTAAACCACGCATTTTGTGTGTAGATAACTAATCTCATAAAACTGAATGTGAGTGAAGTGGAGATTTAGTGGTTCACAATAATTAAAACAAATTTTAAGCTGTGTGTGTTTTGATGCTAAAATTTTGATGCTCAAATTTTTCAGCTACACTTTAATGGCAGTTCTAGCATGAGTGATATTGGGAATATACAAACAATACAAGCACAGCTTTAACATTGGTAATATTTGACTTTGAATTACTATGAAGTCATTGCTGGAATACAGTATATAGGACTCATTGCACGCTCATGACACAAAATTATAGAACCAGATCAGATGCAGACTTTGAAGCCGCTGTCTAATTTTATCGGTCATTGGCCCTTGCAGCATTTGCAATGCTAATGACTCGATTAGACGGTCAGATATACTCATGGGTTAGAAACCAAGGCGTTGTTGCGGAAATGCTGCAACTCATTTTGTATGTAAATTAGTTATCTATGAGCTGCGAGTATTGGAGCTGAGAACTTCCGTTTGTAGCTATTATGTTCATTTTAACGTGCACTAACATGCATACATACACTAATAAATTGCCCGAAAATGCATCCAAATACACACCACTCGAGCATCCGTATCCTCCAGCAAATTTCTACTATAGGATACAATTACAATAGGATAGGATCTATAGGATACAATTACTTTATTTTGATTTTTCAAATTTAATTAGGATTCGAAATTCTACCTGCCCACTTCTCAACAGTGGCATCTCTGATGGTGTGGCCACAACAACCTTTTCTCCATACAAATAATTACGGAACTATATAATATATTAGTGGCTTTGAGAGTTAAGATAATCCTAAAATGGTTTAAATTCAGCCAATTTGGCACATGTCGTCCAATTCATAGATCAGTCTACTGATTGAGCCCCCATGGTAACTCATTCATACAGAGTAGATTTATACACTGTTAGAAAAATTACCGTTAACGGTATTACCGGCGTTTCAGTGGCCGGTCGGCACGTGAAAAGAAACACCGTGTCGCCGTTTTATTCTAATTTAACACTATAAATCCGTGAAACATCTGATAAAAACGGCGAAACAGTTTATTTTCACGGGGCGACCGGCCACTAGGATGCCAGTGGGACCCTTTTTTCACCGTTTTTTCTAACAGTGTACGTTCGCTTGCACGAGACGTGCAAGCGAATATCGCGAGCACGAGTCATCATGCAGGCAATGTAATCGAGACGTCAAACCCTACATAAAATTTTATCACTCACTCCCACTGAGGTCTTCCAGTGCGTTAAGTAATACAAGAACACTTTCCCGCCCATGAATATGGATTAACTCTGCATCCTTTGTTTCTTTACCGATATCTGGGCAATTTCTGGTGCGTAATTTTCACCTAAATTTAGGAATTGTTGGGTATTATGAAGTTTAATTATCTAATAACTACAGAGGCACTTACATAGAATGTAAGCGCGCTTACTGATATGAAGGTAACGGTTAAATCTTACCCAAGTCCAAATATTCTAAGGACGATCTCTGCCATGAAGTATGTGCTGAGGGCGAGTGCGGTAAGTTCAAGAGGATCCGTTGGGTTTATGTTCCCTTTGGTCAAGTCTATGATCAATATGACCATATCCACTATAATCAGTACCGCCGTCAGTAAACGAAAAATGAAGTGTTCCACGAACCTTCGTGTTCTCCACTGTATGTACCTGTAAATAATGTTAAACTTGTTGGAACTTTGATAAACTTCAATTTAGTGGCTACTCAGTATCCAAACAATAGAGCTGCTCTTAGTTGGTGCGAAGAATTGAACAGCCCACTATTAAAAATGTTAAGATTTGATTAAATTCTTAATGACTGATCACGATGCTTTGACGAACTCATGAAATTTTAAATATAATTCTTTAAAGCTATCATGCGCCGTGCCAATAAACTTTAGATACAAGTTTGCAGATTTCAAAGTCATTGTATTTTGAATTCATTACAACGAGATAACCTCTCGGAAGATAAAAGGACTTCGAAACGAGATGTGCAAGACAAAATATAAGTGCTTCAGGTCATGGGTGGGAAATTGAGAAATTCTATTCTGAAAAGAGAGCTGGTATGAAACCAAGTTTATGTGTTAGACCACAGAAACACGAAGATTAAAGAGACGATGGTATAGAAAACATAGAAAACCACAGAAATACGATGTTTAAAGATTAAAGAGACGATGGTATAGAAAATTTATCGATTTAGGATATCTGACGTTATATTGCATCCTGGCTGTGGGGGGTTGGAGGGGTCCGAGAAGCCGAGCTGTTCTTGCACCTCGTGCTCCTCAGGGTCGTACGAGTAGAAGTCGCTCGCTCTTCGGAATATTTCTCGTCCAGCAAGATCTTCTTCTAAGGCAGGGAATCGTTGTACATTAATAATAGTTCAGGCTAAATTGCGACACACTGAGTAATAGTTGTTAAAAGTCTCATATTATTAGGAAATTTAAGGTAATGAACAGGAGTACTCTAATTTACAATTCTCACGGAATAGCAAAGAACAGCCATTGCATGAGGCAAGAAATCGTTGTACAATAATGATTAAGTTTCGACAGACGGAGAAATAGTTGTTAGGCTCCCATATCAATTTTAATTTACTGAAAACTATTTTATATTCACAATGTAATTGAAACCTCCTGAGAAATTATTGAGAAAATATTGCACGACTGCTACGTATTGAGAAGTGCTTGTGATATTCTCAATAAAATTGCTATTCCACCAAGAAAAATGTTTATATTTTTAATGAAAGTTTTGTTTACTGTAGAATCATTTAGATAACATTCGAGATGTAGCAACAAAGTTACCAGGAATTGTTTGGCAGTTAAGAATTTAAATGAAGTTCAATTATTAGAGTACTAGATGCCTCATCAATACCAAATGCCAGGTGCCTCCTCAATATTATATAATATAGATTCCTCATAAACACTATATGCTAAGTGTATCATCAACACTATATGCTAAGCGTATCATCAACACTATATGCTAAGTGTATCATCAAACTATATGCAAAGCGTATCATCAACACTATATGCAAAGCGTATCATCAACACTATATGCTAAGTGTATCATCAAACTATATGCAAAGCGTATCATCAACACTATATGCAAAGCGTATCATCAACACTATATGCTAAATGTATCATTAACATTAGATGCTAAGTGCCTCCTCAATACCCAATTGAGGAGGCACTTAATAAAATATTCAACAGGAAAAAAGGGACACGATATTTGATGTTTGCACTAGAATCGACCCCACATAAACGGCTCTGATAACCACAATAATAAGCGCCGTTATAAAGTCAACCTGCGCCGATGTTCCCATCCTCGACCTCGCCGAGTCTGTCGCCGTACTGGCTTCCGTGCTTTACTCTGCTCAACCTGAAGGGCAAAATACTTTTATTAATCAACGTGGAAGCCGATTTATGTTACGATTGAATGAATTTATTTCGAAATAATTCTCGTCTTGAATATGAATAGCTTTAATGAAAACACTAACAAGGGAAAAACCGGAAGACAAAACTGATTCCAATTATTTGCTTGTTTTATCAATAAAACTATGCATTTGTTGCCTTCAGAAGAGTCGGCATATAAATTTTATCCTAAATTATCTTTCATAATTTGCAGGAAGATCCAAACAACGATGAATGATTTAACCAAAAATTGAGTTCTATAAATATTCTATGATGTTATTATATAAGTCACTCTATATATTGCTAATAAAAATAAAATATGCGGCTTTTTCAAATAAACTCCTAGGCTTTCCTGCAGAAACTTAGTTGGTCGCAAATGAAAATTATGGCTTCGCATCATTACAAACATAGAAAAACCGGGATTATTCCAGTAAGGAACATATACTCCGGTCTGACCTGTACAATCGGGATCTGTTGATAGAAAATCGCCCCTAGACCAGTGAACCCACTATAAGGGCACTGAAAACATGAATTTCGCTGCACGAAAACTAAATACTCGTATTATTTAATCTAAAATAATATAAACAATTAAATTTTAAAATAATATACGTTTAAAAATTACTTTTTAAAGACAACACTTCCAAAGAATCCAGTATCTCCAATCTTTATTTATTTTGACATTTGATTCATGCATTGTCTCCAACTTTACACAAGTGTGCAAAATTTCAGATCGATAGGATAAGTAGAAGTGTGTTAAATTTTGATTATAAGATTTGTAGCAGACAGACAGACAAGACAGACAGACAGACAGACAGACAGATAAACAAAAAAAAAATCTGAAAATTTTTTTCTGCTGAAAATCAAGAATGCTTCCTTACTGTTTAGTGCAGCACTAAGATAAAATATCCGCGGTACTAGCGCAGCCTTGCGCCAATAACCTTTTTTAATCCAATATTGAAATTTGATAGTCGTTTCCGTCGATTGGCCATTCAAGTGCTGCTTTCGTACAATAGGTAAATACTGGTCGGCATAATATTCACAACAATTTTTTGGCCCATATATACTGTTTAATTAAAGTAGAATATTTTCACGCATTGACGACGATTCTAAACAACAGTACACCCGCCCCTTTCAATAAAGGCTGATTGGTCCAATTAATGGACATGTAATGTCTTATGAGGCTTAATTTTGATAACTTGATTGCCCAAAATCGTTGGGAGCTTCGTCATTGGACGAAGGAATCAGGTTAGTTTTTTTAAGTAACTGGGCTGCAGTGTTGATTTCCGATAGGCAACATCGCATCTCCATCCTTAAAATATTAGTGGTCTATCGAACTGAGGATGAACTGGTACCACAAATACTAACAAAGAGGAGACGAATATAGTCCATTAGGATTCTTACCCGTTAATTCTCGCAGATGATTCTCCATCCTCAGTGAGAGCGAACCGAGTGTACTTCGCTCTGAAAAAATACAGAATTTAATAGGTCGAGTCATTCATTCCCAGTTAGTAGCATTCTACAACTTGTTACAATATATTTTATTCAAAAACCAAATTGCAGGCTGCAATATTTTGAATTTTTGAAAAACGCAAAAATTATAAGATGAATGCAAATTTCTGATCGTCCACCGGAAAGGTGACCACGGGCTGAAAAAAAATACTCAAAACGTGATTTCTTTATGACCTCAATAACCAAATTTGCCGGTCATTTCTCAATAAATGACAGAATAAGTGATATCGTATAGAAGACTGTTATATACAAAGAGAGAAGAACAAACTAAAGTTAACGTTATTTAGAGATCATTTCCTGCTACTTCACTGATGCTGCTTTAGTCGAGGAAAAAAATTATTTAAAATAAATGTGCCTAAAATGATGATACATCTCTGATAAAATCGGCTCTAGCTCAACTTTTTAAGTTTTCATCAGTCATAAAGAACAATATTGTAAAAATAGTTTTTTCATGGAAGCTCTGACTAAAATCTTAGCGATTCATTGCCCAGCAACAGGTCAAAGAAAAGTGAGCAAGGCACGTTCATGTTCTGCGGTATAGATGCAATAGACCAAAATTAAGCAGCGTCGCGGCTTGATCGAATTTGCATTCTACTCTTGCAGCTCCGACACTTACAAAGGTCTTACAAAAACAGCCTGTGAAGAAAACTCGAAACCTTGAATACACGGGTCCTTGAAGACTAGGGTATTAATTCAAAATTTTTATAGTAGCTACGCTACAAATGTTCAATGACGAATTTTGATTCCGCTTAACTTGTGTAGTGGCATCCTTTTGTCCTACTGACAACAAATTTAAAAAGAGGAAGAGGATGATGTGAAATCTCAATGAAAAATTCGTCGATAAATTTGCATCCGAAATAAAGTTCTAGATAAAACTAAAATTTTAAATCATCTAAATTACTTCGCATATTACATCTCTCTATCAGCTGACTAAAATAAACACACAGATTTGTTTAAAAACGCTTAGATGAGCGAATTAGAGAACAGGATAATCCTGAAACACATCGGATGGTATATTGTCTGGGGTACATATCTCCGGATAAAAAAACGTAGTCATGGTATCTCGACCACGACATCAACAGAAAGAAGTGGTATTGTTCACGCGACATGTTGCAGCTCATTTCGCATCTTAATTCGAAAGTGGAAACGAAAAAACGTTCCTAATTGGTATCGGTGTGCATGAACAACAGTGCTGATAATAAGCTTGTTATAATACTGGGTTTGAACGAAGTTTGTCTTTTCGATAGTCCCATGATTAAGAATTAAACCTTTGAGACTAATGAACTCTGAAAACAACATTAATTTATTAATGTGTTAATAACGACCATCCAATAATCTCTCAGAAAAACCAATCCAGAAACCTGATTATAGCATCAATCGTGTAACCTGGTGATAACGTCAATTTAGTAACCAGGTAAGAACATTAATCTAGTTTAGAAATAATACTTAGCCGGCCGATTTCAATCACTTCAATTCATTTTTTCCGCTACAAAAACTTAAATGAATCGCTTCCGGCTTCTTGGGCAGCCTGTAGTGGCACAATCGCAAAATATAACAAGAAAAAAATACTTACATTTTTAAAACGTCTCGAGATTTGAAAACTAAGAAGTGAGGAAAATTCTCAATTCAATGAAAGTTTTCATAAATATGTGCTAACAATTCATAAAATAAAAAAAAAACACTTGATATTAACACACGCTCTGTAATTTGTTGTATGTAAGTCTTCATTGAAACCATCAATAGCCAATTTACAAGATCAAATGAGACTTCCTTTTATGAAGGCATGAAAAATTTTTCAAGCAGGTTTCATTGAAGACCAGAGAATTTGTTTTATTCGCAATTTTCTTATTAGTTTTTTCGATATATCGAACATTATTTTTAGTTTGAACTGGCAAATCGAAAATTAAAATTTCTAATTTTTTTCATGTATATATCTTAATTAAATAAAAAAACACGTATTTTTAAAGACATGAACGTAATGATCGACTCACAATATAGGCGGCCTACTGGTTGCCATCCTCGCTGGTTGTCTCCACGATCGTTCGATTATCTCGATCAGAGATCATGCGTGACCGAAATGTCGATCGAGATGGGAGAGTGCCCAGACAGCAGACCCTCCGTCTACTGTATCATTGTCCGTGATCTTTTCATTTTGTCTCTTATTAAAAGTTCGAATTCAGGATTTATGTTAACCATCGTCTAGGATTATTAAATTTTATACTGCATAAAAGTCGATTTTAGACACAGCGGATTACGAAGCAACTTGTTTTCAGCTTTCAGATCTCAAAGAACGTTTTGAGATCGCAAAATTACATTAAAATGCAGTAAAACTGAACTTATCATCATTTGTTGAGTCATAATGACACTTTTCAAACTTTACAGAAAGTTTGTCATTGATGAAAAATGTAAATCACGTGTAAATAACCTCGATTTACTAAAGAATAAAAGTGTTGCTTCATATTCATAAATTGTCGCGAAAATAATGTTTCTGTACGTTTGAACAAAAATCACGTAATAGAGACTACGTTTCAAATTTGTATTTCTTTTTAACAGGTCCACTCAGTAAATCACGAAATGATAAATTTTCAAGTTTCACACAATAGATTTTGAAATCCCATATTTCCAATTGTTTCACACAATAAATACTAAAATGAATACTTTTCAACTGTTCCACACAATGAATTTTGAAATGATTACTTTCCAACAGTCACCACACGATAAATATTAAAATGTGTATTTTTCAGCCGTCTAAATAATAAATGTTTTCTAAAATTTTGAATTTTCGCCTCAGTTTCTCTAACACAAAACAGAAATGAATTTTCTTCAGTATTGAAAATAATTTTCTCAAAACGTAAATAGCACATTCCTGTCAATATTTTCTATGCTAGTCCGACTTTCAGTATTCGGCAAATTAGGACGGATTGTGGGAACTATATTATCATTGTTATTACAAATTCAGCAAATTCTGGCCCTTTGCAGTTTAGCAAATACTAAAAATAATCTTCATTTTGGCTGCCTTTCTCCAGCGAAGTTATTATTATTATTATTATTTTTTTTTTTTTGAAATACTGGAACGTCGAAATATTCATGAAACCTGGCAGAAGAGGAAATTCCGAAAAATGGACCATTATTAGTTGTAACAATTATTATTTCCGGTAAAAAATAAACTTGGCTATCTTGTGGTAACCACAAATTTGGTCAAAAGCTAGACTTCGGGCCAACTTTCGCAGTTTAACGTCAAGAAACAAGCAGCTGAAAAAAATTCGGTACCTGCTAAACTGCAGAATTGCCCTAATTATTTCTAAACATTCATTCTTTCCACGGCATGCAGGGCATGTTACATTTCATTTCAGCTCGGAAATTTACATCCCCTATTAAATTTCTTACAGGTGTCACTCACCAATGAGCAGCCAGAACCCAAATCGTCGTCTAGGAGGTCACACGTACCAGCAAGCGTCGGTCACACTCAACTCGCCAATCACGTTCTAGTCTTCTCTATGCGTAATATTTATCACGTCGGATCGTGCATACGCAAGCAAATCACTTAAATTCGCGTTTCCTTAAGCTTAAGCCCAAATTTATCGTCGTGACGGTGAAAGAATCAGAACCTCGCTTAAAAATTCGTCACCACTTCTAGGCACCCATTCCCGCAGGTGCTAAACATTTGCCTCAGAGAACGCATACAAACTATGCCTCGACCCTAAGTAAACGGAGATGAGCTCCAATGCTTGGCTACCGACGGCAATTAAATAACACAATAGTAAATGATGTCAAATCTTACATGCAATATCATTTGTGATTGATCATATCACAAAGCTAAATAGATAATTCGGGCAAATATTTCCTATACCGTTTCGAGTTTAAACTTACATTTTCACGTAATCAAGATGGCGCACTCGTCAACATCCAAATCTAGTTTTCAAGGAATCTGACTCCACATATGTGGCAAATTTAGTATTTCATCTATTTTGTCTTGAATTTCCACGCTGTTAAATTCGTGTATCTTACTTCAACGTTTGATGCTGAAATGCTCTAGCCTTCCTTTCCACTCTTTCGAAATGATAAGTTTTTCATTTGCAACTAACTTTAGCTTAACCCTCTACCGCCGTATGTCACTCTCCGAGAACATAACTTTCAACTTAAATTATACGTAAACTATTGAGTGTAGCAACGACGTTTGTACGCAACAGAAAACATTTAAAAGTTGTCGTACGTGGCGGCAGTCAACAGTGCAAGTCATTTTGCGCTCACTAGAACGTATCCTTTTTGGGAAGTGTAGGCTTGTGACAATATTGCTCGAGTTACTCATGTTAGGCGGTAGGGGATTACTAGATGATTATTCATATAAAGCTTCGTGCTTTCACCGAAAACAGTGTATAATAATAAAAAATATTATTCTAATATCAATGTATAAACATTGAAGGTAGGGAACCTTACTTCGGTGTAAAAATACAAAGTCATACCTTTTAATGATACCTTTGACACATTCCACATTGGAGGAACTCGCATTCCATATTCTTTGAACTCACGAGCATTAAAGAGACATTCCAGTTAGTTCCTAAGTACGCCGTTCAACCGTTCAACTTATTTGCGTGAACAACTATCATGAAACTGTCAAGTAATTTGGGGAAGTCAATGATCTTTGCATTCGACGTTTATGTAGAAAGAGTTGCAGCTGTCACACTATAACACCTATGATCAGCGAATCCTCTATAACGAGTATGTTAGACACGTCCTAATTTGCTCAAACTCTTATGAAGTACGAGAATGCATGTACCTTCATATCATATTGTACGTATGAACTACGGTACTGGTAAAATAACTTTTATGGACAAAAACTACTCGTAAATTGCGTTGAGTGTAACTGATTATACCGCAGAAATACAAGTCGGTCCGATGGATGGACGCAAATTAATTAAATGAATCGACTTGATCGAACGCTGGACTGCTAAATTCTAGATTCAATCCTTATTCTTCTGCTTTTGCTTGATAGGTTTACATTTTAGTAGTTCGGACACTTTTTTTCAGACTTTGGGGTTTTAAGCGGCTGTTGTTTGCAACAGTCGCGGGCTGTTGAAACGGGCTCGCCGGATTATAATATCGTTGTGGTTTCCTTGATTCTGCAATGTACCACTTAAGTTTTCACACTTTTTAACTTCTTAAATTTCCTATCGACAGCCTTCTTTTACACATTTAACATTTTTTTGAGTTATGAAACAATTTTGTCAAGAATCTTAGTATTTTTTTTTTCTTGCCTGAAACTGTTTTTTACAGCTGCAGTAAAAAAATATTACTCAGTACTCACTGCAGTGAGTGGCAGAGAGCGGATTTTCTCGTCGACGAAAGCGTGAAGTCACGCACGGACGGACACACGACAGAGAGACGGACAGACGGACGGACATGAAGAGCACAATAGTGCAATTTTTCCATAAATGAGAAAATGCGCTAAAAACACTTTCAACAAGTAGATTATTTCGTCGTCGTAGACCACGTCCTTCGTTTGGCGTGGTGAGGCATTATCGATTTTTTTATTCGTATTCGATTTTACGGAAGATTTAACTTCGATTCATTAACCTAATAAATTTTTCTTATTTGCTTGAACCACAAAATACGCTGCTCATACAATCCTAATTTATTGATTATTGCTCATAATTTTATAACCATAGTCGCACAAAAATCCTTGCTTATATTTTTCGTTGCATTTCAAGAAGTGCGTTTCAAGGAAAATACAGCAGTGCGCACGATCACGGGATGCGGACACAAGTGAGCTGGGTACATCATAGGTGTAATTAGCTTCATTAACATGAATGCCGAGATAGTAACTTCACACAACAGTGTTGAGTAATTACTACATAAGAAGGCATATTTTTGCATATCATACGCCAAATGATGAATAATCTCGTTAATTTGATCGCGCTTTCGTCTAATACTAAATATTTAGCAATCAACGATGTGAAATTTTTTGCCAAATGCAAAATAAACTTTAGGTGCTGATTTCGGATAGTTCAGGGACTTCGGTGCGATCGCTGACGTTGTACGACCTCATAATCATATATAGCCTCTCTTTACAATTATTGAACTTTTTACACGACCAACAAATTGTACTCAGATTAGATGGTAACATCTCTACAAATGCAACCACAATCGTCACTATAGAATCACGATACTTTTAAATAGCACAAATTTACAAAGAGAAGTGATTTTACAATGCTTAAATTTCTCATTTCATTGTTTTTTTTGGAAGCAAATAAATAACACTGATACGATTAGAACTTCATGATGACAATAGAATAAAATCTGGAAATAAAACGAGTATAATGCAGCTATAGATCAATCGACGACGGTACATCTTCTTGAGAGCAGGGAGTGAACCAAGTATCGTCACGAAACTTTCTCAATATCGTCAAAAAAAAAAATTTTAAAACACCATCATAACACAACCTAATTTCACAACAGCATTGAAGCCAATAAACCAAACTGCATTTTATATTTTACAGCAATTACTTGGCAGCACTATTATGAAAAGTGTCATTTCTCTTCTGCGCAATGGCAGCTGTTATTTTGTAATAATCCACTAGCATTGTGCATCAGCTATCAACAGAAGAAACTCCATCCGCTAGCGCGGACAACCGCACTGACACTGACTGTCACTGCAGGCCACGCCTCTTCAGTGAGCCCAAGCTCTCGTACACAGGGTACTGTAACTTAATTAAGTTTACGTTCCATGGCGCGCAAATGCAAATAACATAGAATTTATTCTGCGGACGTTCTCGTTCAACATGAAATTACTCCATGCTACATAATTCTAAAAATACTATAGTAGAAACCGCACTGTAGATGCAAACAACGTTGTGAATAACTTTTGATTTTCCTATTGGTCAATATATGTAGACAAAAAATAACAATGGAAATAATTTAATAATTCTTGTACTATATGTACATTGGATGTTTCAAATCCTACCGCAAACTACTTTTAGTCAGATTGTTATTTATTTCTTCATCGCGCAGAATTTAAAGCGTTTAAACATTCCCTATTCTTGTCGGGCGCCTCAAGCACGTGTTTTATTCCTGAACGTGCAGGAATATCGGAAAAAATTAAGCCAATAGATGTTTTGCCTACGTTACGTCTCTGAGCACGTCGCCCCCTGAAAACCCGGTTCCTGAATAAGATTAATGGGTTACACATGTGACATGACATACTATTGTTTGTATGCATAAACGTTAGATATATGCTGTTCTCGACTTTATCTAGCCGAGCTCTTACAAGCTGCCCTCGCCAACAATATCAGCATTTTTTTTTCATCCCCACTCACATTTTCTCACTTTCTTTCCAAACCCCATGAAAATTGCAGTTATTCCCCAAATATCAGATTGATAAACTTGTTTCACAACGATTTTCTCAATCTAAGCTATGAACTTAATAGATGTAAATGCAATATGACGAAATTTTATATCTAATTCGTGAAAATTTTAAGCAACAGTTCAAGTAATTAAAATATATTCGTAGAGAGTTTGTTCAGAGCGATGATCTGTTAGTACCTTCATTTCCATTAGGGAGTTCTGTTAGACCCTCACATCATTCATCTCTGACAAATTCTTTAAAATAATATCATTTTATGATACTTGTCATTTCTACTTTACTTTTAACTCTCAATAAATACACACCTTTCATTTCAATGTGTTTTTTTTTCAAAATAAGCAATGTTGTCTCTGTATTATTCACGGTAATACACGTGTTCCAAAAGTACGAACTCCTCAGGGGTCACTTCAGCGAGCGTCCCTGCTATCGTACGTCTGGGTTATAGGCGAGTCCCGCTACCAATAGGGCGACCTGAAGCGTGTTCATAACATGTGCAAAATCTCGGGGATCGGGGATATGCCATTAAATAATAGCTCAGGTGCGTAAATAGTAATCAAACTGCATCATTCAACATCGAAAATATTATTCAGTGAAGAAATTTCAATGCAAATTTTACTGCTGAGACACCAAAGAATAATCCCATTCCCATTTATTCCTCCCACGACAATTCTTAAAACATTCTGATGCGAAAATCATGAAAATTGTTCAATAATGGCTGCTGAAAGTCAAGTCCTGTGGCTCAGCTTTGGGAAAAGTCGATGATTGCAAGAGCAACGCACAAGGCCAAACACATCTGTTTCAATTGCGCGAGGTTACTACTCAATATGCAGGTGAAGGCTTCACGAGTTTATAAAGGCACGTCCAATAACTTAATCCAACAGAATGAGCTTTTAATTTTGCGTCGCTCTCAGAGGCCAATCTTGCAGTTAAATTGAAGCCTTCATGAAGCAATTGCTGAATGCGTTCTGTTTATAAATAGGTAAGTAGAATTTTTTTAGGCTACAGCCGCAATACAGCAATACAATTTTGGATGGAAATATACTGTAATTCAATTGCTCTTGAAACGAACGAAATTTATGAGTAACAGTATTTTGATACCATAATCTATTTTTAAATATTTATCCAACTGTATAAATTTTAAAATATGAATGAAATCATCTTAATTTTGTGGACTTCAGTCAATGATTTAATTAACATTAAGTTTACGCAATCTATATCTAAACTATGCCAGGCTGCTCAATTCATCCACAAGTATGTGCGATGGGACCCATCGTAAGAAAGTAATATTTGTGCTGAACGCCGGGTAAATTGATAATAAAAATAGGAGAAGTGATTATATAAAGAAATTTTAAACTCTTATTGACAATTAAGCCCAAGCAACGTCGGTGTTAACCTAGCTACTATAAACAATTAATATATGATATTATATTGCTAAATCCCTCCTACAGTTGCGACAATCCCTATTTATCCAATGAATTCCGTGCTTATCGAAACAATCAAACTAGTAACATTTCACCTTCAATTTTTTCGGCAAAATAAATCAAGTTTAACACATCCAGCTACTTAAATAACTTTTATTAAAATTAGAATCCAGATTAATCCCAAATTAAAAGCTACATGACGCACGATACTCACTCTTCCGACTCCACCCAGTCCGATGAGCCGTGACCGGTCGGGGAGGCCTGGCTGACGGAGGACGGGTCGTCTGGGGTGAAGTTGCTGTTGTCCATCGAGTGGATGCGGTGGCTCCGCGATCATATATTATTCAACTTTATGCACTCATAATTTCTTTGAAATTAATTGAAATTCACAACTCAAGAAAATAATCATTTGCTTACTTTGTTATACATTGAATGCATATTCAAGTTAGAAATATACTTTTCTCTGAAAAATCAGAACACCGAAACATATATTAAGTAATATAATAACTTGAACTTTCACCGCAAAAACTGTTGTGTTGTTGTATACGTGACTAAATATTTAATTTAGAAGATGTTAACAAACTTACAGGCCAACACGAGCACCAACGCACCTTGCCTGCTTTCTGTCACGGAATGTTAACAGCGAGTCTCACAGGAGGCGCACTCGGTTTTGAACACGATATCTGTCTTTATTATTCGGTCTAAATACTCCTTCAAAGCATTTTAATATTTTCCATAACAATAATTATGTCATTCCCTCTTACCCACTTAACACCATTGATCAATTAACATCAGGCGTAATCTATTGAGCGATTTCTTATAAAATATTGTATACCAAAAAACTAAAGCGAGTCTGAGTGCACGAGTTCTCTATCGCCCGAAGCAAGTGTTCTGTCCAACTAACACTTGCGGGACTCGGGGCTGAGCGGTTTACTGATGAGCTCACTCAGGTGTGCTGGTTCACGTTCATCAACAACGTACACGAGTTCACGAAACAGTAATCACCTCATTCGGGTCGTAAAATACAGTGAAATAATCATTCAATGCTAACGAAAACTTTAAAACTGGATATTTATTTGGTTACAAATTGATACTTATAATTCAATTGAGAAATTACCAGTCACCGCAGCAATAATAAGCGTACACAGCACTATAGTATGTCACGAACTGACATGTGTTGGCGAAGCCCACGTGTTTTGTTGGGTGTACCAGAGTGACGATGTACATACGTTCGCTGGTGACTAATACTATACTTGGAATAAGCAGCGCTTGGAAACATACTTAGAACTTGTTCGTTGAAAAGGGAAACTGGTATGCGCGTGGTGAACATATGTGGTACAGGTATATATAGTTTCCGGTTGTGGCACAGGTCGACACACTAAGACCGAACTTCATCAAAACACCAAGATAAACTTACGATATCTGTACAGGATATGCCTAAGTATACAATAGTGTCTTTCACCAACGAATATGCACTGCTTTAGAAATAATAGATTTTTTTATAAATGACCATGTGAATGACGATTTATAAAAGAGTCATCTAGAGTTTAGCTCGCTTTTTTTCGTGGCCGCATATTCCGCATAGCTGGGGTGAGAACTATGAATAGGAACAATTGAGTTTATAACAATGATGCGCATTACATTAGATATGAAGTATGGTAAATTAAGCTGTATGTCATCTAGTGTAATGTGTGAACTATTTGATCATAAGATGAGCCTTTTGGTGTATCTCTAGGAAGCAATCCAGCTATTTCAGTGGAATGTTCATTCTATTTCACATTTCTATTTCAAACACGATAAAATGACATGTATTTTACATACTTGGGTTTTTAACGTGCCAGGTATTCACTAAAATTATTCAAGGTATAGGAAATAATACTGAAAATATGTAGCGTTTTTAAATCCAGGCACATTTTTGAGCAATAACTAATACAGATGGAATTAAGTATCATGTGGGCAGGCACAGGCAAAGTCACAGGCAAAAATTAAGTGTGGTCGAAGACCCAAACGATCACCATGCGAAACCTGATCATCAGGAATGAAAAGCGATAAATTACATTGTGCCATAGTTCACCTCTAATGATATCACATTGCACTCGCTCATAACTACATTTTATTTATTTATTGAAGAAAAGTGGTTACTCCGATGGCTCGAGGAAAAGCTCCTCCCTGAATTAAAAAAAAGTTATATATACGATCATGCATGCATAATTTATTGAAGAAAAGTGAAGAGACACATTGAACGAAAGAGACACAAAACTCGTAGCTCAATGATTAGTTAAACTAATGTTACATTTTGTAATGTTTCTTGTAGAATGACAAGGGTAGATCTTCATTGCATACAAATACAAGAAAATCGTAATTAAGTCAAAGTAGAGAAAATTTCCCGGATGCAAACAAAGGTTCGCCCATAAGTGATTAGTCGCAACTGAGAAATACTCGGAAGACGGCGTCAACCATTGATTAATTCAACTCTATACCAATCTTAAAATCTCGAAAAAAATTAAGATACCGGTTAACGAAAATAGCACTGTCGACGCTTATCACGGGCAGTAACGTCCGTTTTTGCACGTGTTGAACACAAGACATTTGCGCTCAGCTGGATTTGGAAGAAATAAGCGAAGAAGTTCAGATAAAAATTGTTGTAACGATCAACAAATTAATGCACCCTTTACCCACGGTAATGTTACTCAACTCTCTATTTCAATATTAAATAAACGGCGTATTGATGGTATTTTAATTCGGCTGGTGTCCAAGATTCATTAATTGACGGCTTGCGCCGTGTATATATGATATGATATTATTTGTGATAATATTCGGCATCATATATGCTGGAGAAAGAGGAACATTCTCACTAATCGTGTGCAATTAAACACCGTAAGCCGTGTTTATTTTCAATAGCTGATATTACTAATGCAAGTTGCGGTATTGATGAATGTAAGGCAGCGTAGACGCATTCGCCTTGCGCAAGTTCACGCTGTGACTGCCTATCATGATACGCCCCCTCGGTGTATCTGTGTGCATGCGTGTGACTGATGTGCGTACAAACGCACATACTATGACGAATGCAAGTAAAAGCGTCAAGATGAAAAAGATTTTAATACAGTAAGTGTATGACGGAATTTTCAAGAAGTTTAATTAACTCTTTGTAATTTGGTAATTTTGTAATAGCAATTGAAACACATCAGATTGTTCAAACACTTTTTATACGATATAAGATTTATTTTCTATTTATTATCGTGCATATAAACATAATATTTGAGAATATATCAAAATATTGTGATATGAATGACTGATTAGAAACGTGTAAAGTGATATACAATACAAGATAATAGTGTTTGGCGTTAATTGTAGAATTATGCAAATGTAAGTGAAGCATAGCTATTTAAAGGAAAAATGTGAAGAAATGTCACTAAATAGATTGCCTCGTGGATAGAGCACCGAAAACTTTTTTTTACCCTGTACGTTACGTTTCACGGGTCGCATGTAAAAATTCGACCTTTAATTGCTCTTTGGAGCTTATGATGAATAAATTTATTTGTCCGAAGACTCTTATCCAGCAATAAAATAATATCAATATTTTGTTAAAATTGGTGATCATCTTATTAATGAGAAGTGAACCGCCTGTTTATCGGCCTACGTAATGCGCGGCGCTCAGTCATGCATTTAAGACAGACACTTTTCTTACCCTTATAGTAGAATCAAAGATTTCTTAAAAAATTTTACTCCTATTGTCCACCTTTTTGAGGTCGTTATCACTACATAAGTATGAATTAAAAATCTTCATGAGCATAGGAAAAACATTGGAAGCTATTACAATGTCTTTCTAACGGTTCGTTGTGCATGAGTGAGTTATTCAAGTTATTTCCCACTGTTGACGACAAATTTTATCCTTGAACGTGCCGGATTAGCGAATTTTAAACATATGTTTAGGCATTCAGCCAGATTTATGTTGATATTTATGAATATCTTCAAAGTAAGTCGGAGAACGTGACCGATTAGCAAAGATTGAACGCTACTTGTTTTGTTCAACGTCTGGTCACACGTCACTAAGGCACGAGCGTGAGAAGACTGCAGGCGGTGGAGCTGGCATATAGGCATACAGGATGGAATAATTTGACAGGCACGCAAATTTAATAAGGGTGGATCCCTGTCGTAAATGAGAAGTGACATTTACTTAAGCAATACTTCAGTTTATGATTACTGAATAGCGATTATATACCAACGAAAACATTTGATTAGAGAACGTATGTTCATTCATGTGCAAATGATAGTTGACTGTGTATAGCTAACAATCGTCTCACACCTGAGAAAGTTTGTTAAACAACATTATGAGAATTTTTTATTTTCCGAAATATGCACAGCATTCTAATGTAGAAAAGTTAGATAATGTATCTTAAGATTATTTTTCATCATTTGAGAATAAAGAAAAATTTTATCTTGCAAAAATACATTGAAAACTCGGTAGAAGCCAGATCATTCAGACTCTCCCGAATCCAGACCACAAAATATTTTGCTCCACATAGCATGTGAAGCCATCAGGTGCGGCGAAGTCAATCAGAGAAAAATTTAAGTCTCACTGCCTAAAGCAGAGCTTTGTTTTCCCGCTCATTGAAAGGTCAGTAAACTGCCTTCCCTTATATAAAGGAGAGAGCACGTCAAATGTTATCAGGAAAGGATGGTTTTGAGGTATGCGTTAACTTGAGAGATAGTTATTATGATCGTCTTTCCGTAAGATCGAAGCATAGGTTTTATTCGTAGAACCTATCGCACTCTCTGGAGCAATGAACGTGGCTGGTCTGCTGTTCGTCTTCTCGCTGCTTGCCGGTAAAGCTAACAAGTTAAGATATTTGTGCAATGTACACTAATATTTATTAAATACAATAATAGTTACTTTGCTCGAAACGAATTGATGAATAATGTTATCATATAACTTGAGAAATTGCTAAAATATTCGGCAGATTTGTTGTACAAAATTCGCGTATATATACGTATTAACACTTAATATTTACATAACTCCCTAACAACGCAACGTAAAGTTCTACTATAATTCAGTTACGAACTTAGTAATCAATTCAATATATCATGCAGAAGTAGTTATGTAGCTGATTAATTAGCAGTATTACTTTAGTATGGAAATAATAGGTTTTTAAGAAGGATGTTCACAAGTTAACTTTTTTAAAGGCTGAGGTTCGACCGTACGATCCGCACTGCAATGCGTATTCAGCAACAACACGTAATAAGAGACTCGGCTCAACATTCGCTGTTCATTATCGGTTTAGATATCTCGGAACTCCCCCTATTCTGTTGCAGCGTCGCTGTCATAAACAAACGACGGCAACTACGGGAGAATTGTTGATAGTTGCTGCTTGAAATCAAAAAATTTTCTGACTAATTCCGTAGTAATTCCTTTTTTGTTGGTCCGTAGCAAATTTACGCTAGAGTTACATTAACAGATTCTTCTTACCATTTTGCTCAGAATTTGATCGAAAATATGCTCACTCAGTTGACTTTCTACCTCTTTTCGATTATTGGAGATTTAGACTTGATATTACTTCTAGAGGAGTTCAGCCTGAATCTTATGTAGGTACTTACCATTATATCAAAAACTCGGATTGTAAAAACTCGATAAAACTCGGAGCGGAAATATTTTTGAAAATATTATTTTCATCCGAATGAAAATGAACAACTAAAATGTTTGTATAATTTTTTGCAAGTTAAGACAAAATTGTTTGTGCTGACGATTGCAAATCATCGTGATTCATATATAAATATAAAATATATCTTTTTTTATCCTTTGCCTCCGGTGCTGAAATATTCTGTTTGAATTTAAATTATTTAGCTTAAAATTTCAAATAATTCCATTCACAAATGGAAACTTTTTAGAATCTTTGATGCATACGAAACTCACTGATTTAATTTTCGAGTTTTGACTTCCGGCAAACGATCTAAATTTATATATTGGTTATTGTTTCATTTAAAGTGGAAGGGCAACTTCCACTTCAATGGATATTGTCATTCCACTCACAACTTTGGAAAGTACCAACTTCCACTTCCAAAGCAGAATTTCCATTTCACTTTGTCCTTCCACTACAACTTTATCACAGAAATACACGACGAAAGCTAATAAAATCTAATAGAAGAAAAATTATTTCGACGTTCAGGAGCGTTCGGCAATGGCACAGACCCCAGTGTTCCGCCATACTGGGACCTGCTGCTCAAGAGTCCTCACACATTCCGGTGAGAATAAATATATTGTGCAGATATCTTACATTGTTCATAATTTGCACTTTCAAAATGTTCTAAATTATTATACAAGTTCAATTATGACGCTTCACGAGACCCAGTTATATTATATAATAATATAGAAAAATTCCTCATATTTTAAGACTGTCGAACTGTGAGAGCTACTGTTTTTGTGTTAATATTCAATCAGATTTGCTGTAGTTAATAATTAACTCACAATTAAAAAATTGCAAGCAGTAGTTTCATATAAAATGTTTAATTCTTCAAGATTCTACCACAATTCGCTGTAGGAGTACATAGAATGTGCATGTATAATAAAAACCGCTTGATCAAGCGACTTTACTTTCATACCGTGAAGGCCAATAATTCGTTTACGTATTATTTTATTGATATATTCTTCACTTGCAATTTCATCAATTTTTTCGTTCTCTTTTTCTGAAAATTTTTCTGCATAAAATAATGCGGATTCAGTCAATGAATTTGTGATAATTCCAGTATTTACTCATTTACTAATCGTTATTACTAATTACTACTAATTACTTTAGTATTGTTACTACTAACTTACTAATTGCTTAAAAAATCTCACATCCTAACCAACATTTTCCTTGTTCCTTTAATTTAAAATATCCAGTTTCCCGGAGGCGGTGGAGCTGACGGTGGCAGCGGAGGAGTGGGTGCCACACATCGCGGTGCGGGAGGACCCGGTCAACGGTATCGTCATCTCGGGACCCATGGCCAACCTCCTCGATGCTTTGGCCAGAGCTATGAACTTCAAGTGAATTTAACATAACATAACATAGTGATCACGGCGCTGAAGTATAAGCCTGATGTGGCCTGTCGCAGATTCTTTTCATTTTCGTGCCTTGTTCACAGAAGATCTAAACTCGTGTCATTTGACCGTATCTTTTCATGACTGACGATAGTTTGAAGTAGCTACTAGACTTCCACCGGGTTCGATAAGGAAATTTACTTGTGTTATGCTGACGTTGGCACAGAAGTACACTAAAATATTAATTGCATGAAATAGTAAAATACAATAAATACTAAAATACTCATTGCAAGTTGTATTTATTCAAACAACTTGATAGTAAAGGTTATATATAATAGAGTTAAATTCGGAAAATTTCTGAGTTACGGAATTAAAAACACGGAATTTAATTCTTTTATCAAATTTAGTTTAAAAATTAGGAGAACGAGCGCTGACAGCGTTTAATAACAATTTTGAGTTTAAAATCAATTGATTTATTCATTATTATTTATGAAAAAGCACCCTAATCAATCAGGTATAAAATCGTAAGGCCAGCGGACGGCGCTTGGGGCATCCCTCGCCCGGACGGCAGCGGCGACTGGAATGGCATGATAGGGATGGTGAAGAGGAAGGTAAATCATTTCTATGTGTTTTGCTAAAACGTGGTAATTTTTGGTATCCAAACTATAAGTCAATATTAGATAAATAAAACCATCAGTTTATAGAAGCTGATACCTCCCGAGATAATTGTGATTTAACGAACATAAAACCCTTGCGATACTGTTACCCACAAATACAGTCAAAAACTATCAAATATTTTTATTTAAGCTACAATGCTGGAACAGAAACTATTTCTTATAAAAGAGACCTATTGAAAATATGTCGTTCATGATCAAATGCGCATGAACGCGTTATGAATGACATGAACGCGTTTCTAGAAACACGCGTTATGTTCACGTGTGTTCTAGAGACACGCGTTATGTTCACGTGTGTTCTAGAGACACGCGTTATGTTCACGTGTGTTCTAGAGACACGCGTTATGTTCACGTGTGTTCTAGATACACGCGTTATGTTCACGTGTGTTCAGGAAGCAGACTTGGCATTGGGTCCCTTCGGGTTGACGTTCTCACGCAGCAGGGTGGTATCCTTCACATCCCCCATCCTCATCGACTACTACAGGATCCTCGTCCGGAGACTCAAACCCCAACCTGACCCTTGGGGCTGGCGCAACCCGTTTACGTACGTTCTGAAAATAATTCCGATTCGACGTCAGGGCAATGTCGAAAAGTCTGTCAATCTGGTTTAAAAACTAGCGTTTTAAAATGTCTATAGAACGTTTCTATTAGAACCGCGCAAAAATTTTCTATTTGCTATTTATGCATATGCTGTATTTTACTAGTTTACATTGAAGAGGACAGGAACATTTTTAATAGGTGATGCAACATGATTAATTTTTTAGTTAAGCCAAGGAATACAAAAAAATTCTATTCTCTATCCATCGGTAGTATATAAGCAGATTAATTAATGCTTCTGTCGCATTGTTCATTTAATTAGATCTGAATTGTTTATTACTTTGCTTGGAAATATAATTCATTTCAGCTTGGGAGTGTGGATCAGCTTCGTCGTGAGTATGCTGGCGTTGGCTCTCGCACTGTGCGGCAACACGCGTCTTTTCGGCATCAGTCACGTCAACCACAACGAAACGCCTTGTAAAAGTTTAAGCTTCTCAGAGCATTGCTGGCTCTTGTTCGGAACTTCTCTTTCCCAGCGTGAGTACTCAGAACAATCTAATATGAACCATGCTAATTTTCTACTAATGGGATTTTAGAGAAATGTTAATGGAATAACGATTTCCATCGTGAAATTCGCTTAAATTTTGAATAGTAACTGACTCTTGTTAGGAAAATATAACGATTTTAGCCTCAGTGTTTAATTTATTGTTCAATGAGTTCAAGTCGGTATTGTCTCATACCCGATTCTTGCTTAAATAAATTCTCATGTATGAAATAATGATAAATTATCGTATTTAAATCCAATTCCATGCATTTCTTGTGTCTATTACCCTTCATCTTTATTCAGGCACGAATTGGATGCCCTTCAGTTTGGGAGGCCGATTTGTACTGGCCATTTGGTTACTCATCGCTTTGATAGCCACCCGTTCGTACAGTTCGTCACTGACGTCTCTACTGGCGGTTCGTACCATAGCTACACCATACAACTACCTCAAGGACCTGGTCAACGACCACCATGTCAAACTGGTGTTCGAGGCCGCGACGGCACTTGTCGAGCATATGTCGGTAAGACTAACATAACTATTGAAACAATTTATTTTATAGCCCGAATTCTTTCAATGTATTTATTTGATCCGATTCTATATTTTTGCTGGTCGTCCTAAAGCATTAAGAATAAACATAATATGTATGAAGGCATTCAAGTATGTATGAACGCTCCGAGTATGAACGCCTTCAAGAACAGACTAGACGAAGCTATGCAGGAACATATGTTCAGTCTTAAAATGCCTAGCAAATTACGGAACAGGCAATAAGTCCAGCAGCTATCTCAATCAATCGTCAGTTATGGAAAGATCGGGATCCTTCCTCCACGAAAAATTCAAGAATCGGCAACAGGCCATGGGCCTATTTCTTCAGTGCTGACACTTCTATTCTATTCTATTACTATCAATATATCAAGCTATTAATTCCAGACGGTCAAGACTGGAATCTACGCTGATCTTGCCAAGCAGTCGGACCGATCTCGCTTCGTGACGCCGCCGCAGCTTTACGAAGCAGCGTACTCAGACGTGAGGACCTCAGACACCGCCCTCCTGGTGGAGGACACAACCTGCAGGAAGGTCCTCTCAGACGATTTCACTAAGACTGGTATGAAAACTTTCGGGAAAATCACTAACTATTAGTGATAGATAGCGCACTAGTCAAACAGTCTTAATTGTGTGATGCCCGAATTAGAATTGAAATTTAGGTCATTATTTTACAGCTTTCTTTGTTTTGTAGGCTTTGAAACCTCCTTTGTAAATTCCACATAATCGATATAACTGTTAATATCATATTTTTGACTGATTTACTACCGATGCACATAATTTTGATATATAACCTAGATATAACATAGAATAGTACATATATATAATTTGAAACAAGAACCAACACCAGGGGCCACGGCTATAAACTAAAAAAACAGCGTTGGAACACATCCATGCGACAACATTTCTTCTCGCTTCGAGTCACCGACATGTGGAACAGCCTCCCTGAAAGCATCGTTGAAGCTCCGAGTATGAACATCTTCAAAAACAGACTAGACGAAGCTATGCAGGAGCATATGTTCAGTCTTAAAATGCCTAGCAAATTACGGAGCAGGCAATAAGTCCAGCAGCTATCTCAATCAATCGTCAGTTATGGAAAGATCGGGTTCCAAAGGCCAAATCCCTTGTGAATCAAGTCACGAAAAGTTCAAGAATCGGCAACAGGCCATGGGCCTATGTCTTCAACGCCGACACTTCTATTCTATTCTATTCTATATAGCATGATCTCTGGCAGGGCCGAGTTGATACTCAAGGTTTAACATGCCATTAAGCACAATGTACCACTCCATTAACGCCGGGTTAACATGCTGGTAGTACTAAAAATTTTCTCTAAAATGTATCTAACCTGCGTAAACCAATGCTGTACATTTTATTTTTTATTTTGCCATGACAGCCATCAAACATAACTCGGTTATCGGGTGTGGCGCTTTACGTTGGCATCGAATTCTCAGGATTGCGCCAAGTCGCACCACCTGCTCGTCCCTTTAATTGCAAAGTGACAGCAAGGAATGTTACATTATAGGCTGAATAATAATATAATAGGCTGCATACGAATGCTTTTACTCACTCGCCCTTCCTTCTGGTCAGGTCGTTGTGATTTTTACATCGGAAAGGAGCGGTACTGGCCTCTAATTTTCTGCATGATTGTCCGCAAAGATCATCCAATCATCGGCGCCATCAATGCACGGTGAAAATTTATTTTTAGCGCATTTTCTCATTTATGGAAAAAATGCACTATTGTGCTCACCATGTCCGTCCGTCTGTCTGTCTGTCCGTGACTTCGCGTTTTTGTCGACGAGAAAATACGCTCTCTGTCACTCACTGCAGTGAGTACTGAGTTATGTTTTTTATTACTTATTCGTGAATGAACTCAATAAAAAGTGAAATACCAGGTCACAGAAGCTTTGCTAAGCAATTAACTGTAGGATATCTTTTTGCTGAATATATTTCAATCCAGAAATAATAATTTCGATCATTTAGTGATTTTAGTCGTAAAGATATTCATCCACAAAATTGTCCATCACTTGTGCAGGTGTAACTGCTAACTCAATTAATATTTTACAAATATTAATATCTATGAGAAGCTTCATATTGACTGCAAGATAGCAACGTGTGCTATTCTCACGGTACAGACTGGAACGCTTCACCAGCCAGGACCTGTACATGAGGTGGCTGGGCGAACAGCTTCCCAACGTCACGGCCTGTAGTGCTGCTGCCAGCAAAGTTACTGTCCAGGAGCCATACAGTCTACGGGGACTTTGGGTTTGTGTTTCACGTGGTTTTGTCAAGTACAAGTAGATGAAGTAGTATTATGGATCGTATGGTTTTGTTTTAAGTATAAATAGTACTGTGGGTCTTATGGTTTTGTTTTGTTTGTTTGTTTTGTCCTTATCTTTTTTTTTTGTCCTTGAGTTTGTTTGCATCTGGCAGTGGTCGAGGACGCACGTAGTGTTTGCGGGTCCCAACTTTCTCACTTTTTACTATGCCGGTTTGACTTATCTCGCGAATTTTGTACCGAAACGATTTCAGTGAAAGGTTCAATGTTAGTGTAGTTCAATCAAAATTGTGCGAATAGTGAGAAAAACGGCTAGTACAAGTGTTTTATTCCCGACAAATTCTTATCGAACCCGGTGGAAGTCTAGTAGCTTCTTCAAACTATCGCCAGTCATGAAAAGATCCGGTCAAATGACACGAGTTTAGATTCTATGAACAAGGCACGAAATGGAAAAGAATCGGCGACAGGCCACATCAGGCCTACACTTCAGAGCCGACATCACTATGTTATGTTATGTTATGTTATCGATTACTCGGAGTAACATCTTTCGGAGAGAAAATTTAAGATACTTCAGAAGTCTTAATCTGCGCAAAAACTCCCAAAAACACGAAAAATCGCCTTTAAGAAAATTTTTTTACTAGGGTTATTATATTGATGGTGTGTGCAGGGAGTGTTCGTGCTACTGACGGTCGGTCTCGCCCTGTCATCGACGTGTCTCGCACTTGAAGTGATCATCGCGAAACGCTGGCCTCCAGTCTAGCACGTATCAAGTAATACCTTATAACAATCAATACCTTATCTCCCTTAATACCTTATCACAATTATTACCATGTTCTTAATTACAGCTCTTTTGTGACTACCCCGATAGGTTATGTACTCTAAATTTTCTTGCGCATGTACGAAATTCAAATTCACATGGAAGGATTGAAAACGACGTGCTTAAAACTGTGAAAAACTAAACATGTTACAACATTCCGAATCTGTTAGCGTACATGCTACCAGATATGACACGTATAATGTTAAAAATATAGCAAGAAAATGTTGTACGAGGTTATTGAATTGGAAAGGCAAAATTTATCTGCTAGCCATTATTGTACTTGAAGTAACAAAGTGTCGGCAATGAGGACAAGCAACGTCGAATGATACGGCATTCCAATAAATTTGTGCAAAGATTTTAAAAGAGGTTGGCACTGCGACAACTAATTGACTATTAAATTCATCAACTCCCGCATGAAGAATAAGGATTTAGAGCTACCAATAACAATTTGCAATTGAACCTTTGTTTCATTGACTCTCATTAGCCTTGCTGGACGACTAAGCGAGTCGAACTACGAAAATTGATGAGAGGTAAACGTGCGTACATACAACGTAGAGAAGCAGGATGAATGAAAAAGGCAAGTAAAATAATAAACTATTTATTTATTAAACAAACTGATAGCGCAAAAAACAATGCCACTAATCTTTGTCTGCAAAGCAATTGAAGATTCCACTCAAAAGAAATAATTCTGAACATAAGCCAAGTTCTCTTATATTTCGGTCAGCACACAGAACGCTTCACAAATAATGTGTAATCAGGAAACCAAGCAATAATAATCAACAACCGCACAAAAATTTCCAATTATCTACGAAAATGTATAGCTAATTATCTAAATAATTAAGTGTGAAGTCAACAAGCGAATGATAATTTCACCACAAATAAACAAAATTCTTCAACCCAATTTACAGAAATAAAAAGTAAACGCTATGCAAATAATACTTAATCGTAGCAGGTTATTTTTTGTATAACGAAATCAAGAATTTAAAAAGGAAAATCAAAGTGAAGTAAAATCTTTCAACCTCAGGCAGTCTCGATTGACACATAAACTTGAGACAAAATTATCAAGAACGCAAACTTGCACTCAAAAAAGCACCCCTATAAATCCTATTTAAACCGAGCACCAGTAACCAAAAGCACTCTCGCCGCGCATAAATATATAAGAATATTTGCAAAAAAAACCGTACAGTAAACAATGTCCTTTCCCCTGCATCTCTTATGTTATATAGGTCCTACGAACAACGCATAAAATTTCAACATCAAAATTTGGTTAATTTAAATGAATCAATTCCATTCTAAGTCTCAATTCCATAGATTACTTGGGCTGAGAACGAAAAAATGATCGTTCTCCCATTTCATTTCAAGTCTTAATTCCATCAATTACTAGGGCTGGGAACACAAAAATAAGTATGTTAGCAACTGAGAACGAACAAATGATCGTTCTCAGTTTTCGTTAGCATAAACGAAACCTGGAACCAATGCCAAAATAAAATCAGTTCTGTACAGGAACCTCATCGGTGCTACAATCCCACAGACACATCAGCACCTAGACAATTATTAGCTCATCGCCTCAAGCCGCTTCTCTTAATAATGCGCTGTAAATAAAATAAAATGTGACATTCGTCAAACATAAGAAAGGATGGACATCCATTAATTTCCAGTAGTTTAAGAGTCTGAATAATAAAATATAATAGAGTGAGAAAATTAGGGCAAAATCCTTTGAATGATTTAATAGTTTCGTGCAATGGCGTAACAAAAGCAGGTTCAAACATCCACACATTGACAGAAATTCCAACAAAATTTAGAACTTCGAAAAAAGCAAGCGTCTATAGCCAATTATTAGCAATCATTTCATCACAATAATCAATAACACACTTAATAGAAGCAGCAAATCATGAAACAAACACAGGAGCAGATACAGGAACGTTGCCTCAATTGGCAGGAAAATCATACCTCCGGTTATACAGATATAAATATAATCAAATAGCTATTTGTTCTCAGTATATTGTACAATAGAGTACATTACTAACGTATTTACACTAAATAATAGGTCAATTTGTGGGTTAAAGCCCTCATATTGAATCGCTGCAAAGCTTAAGTCCACACAAGTTTTGGTGGACTTAATTGTAATCCTAAATCACCTTAACATTCTTTTCCATATTCCATTCAAATCTGAATAGAAAATCTTGGTATAATGAACCGTACAAAAGACATCACTTAAAGGAAAACTCCTACCATAGAGATTGGACCAGGCAAGAAATGTGTTGCTGACCGAGCATGGAACAGAGCTACAATAACCGAGTCAATCGCTGTAAAAATGATGTCAAGAAAGGATATCCATGAAGTTGTATGGGATATGAATGTTGACATTAAAATAAGATCAAAATAAAAAATTAACTGTCAGGCTCGTCGATGGTCTGGATATATGCTTTCGATGTTGAAGCAAAATATTTACGTCTAGAAACCTTAATTTAAAATGTTGACTCACTTGTTGCTCTCGACCAAATCTGGAAAAAAATAAATGTACTCGCAACTTGGTACTGAACATGAGCACTTCGAAATTAACAAATTAAAACGAAAAATTAGCTATGCAATCATTATAACAGAATTCTATAGGAATTTAGGAAATGAAGTAATACGATAGACATGACGATACCGCGCAGAAGGGGACCGTCTAAACAGTCTTACGGAATATATAAAGACCTCAAGGCATCCCCCTCTCAGCCGCAAGATTGTACCTTCTGATGAGGACGAGGCTTAGGTCTATGAACGAAATTCAATCTTCGGGACCAAGCCACTACTAGAACAAAAGAAATTTCTTTTCACACGAAAAGCAACAAAGCTGCACAATTTGTACAGAAAAAGCCGAAATAAATAACCGAAACCATTAACCCAACAACCGAAAATCGTATAACTATTGGATACAAAAACGTGCTCCAGCAATCCCATGTGATTCAGAAGCTGCCAATGAAGGCAGCTGATAACTTCAAACATCAACGATATAATTAATGTACTGCTGTAGTACGACGTTCAATTATTAGGAGTTCATGACGACGAGAAGGAGAATTGTTTGAACCAATAAACTACTTAATCAACAGATTAAATCATAAAAATCCATTGGAATTACAGAGTTAATCATAGATTAATCTGCTTATAATGTATGGACATGAAATTATTTTAATAATCATTTTCATAATTAAATCAATGACTAATGACTTTTTAAAATTTGCTTAACATATCAGCATTCAATTTGAAATTAACAGTAACCTCTCAGAAAATTGAAGACTGCTCGTCAAAAAAAAAAAATGACATCCTACTTTGGCCCCTTTAGGAAAATGAATTTTTTCCTTAGAGCGCTCACGAATTTACGACATTAGGTGGAAAATATGGCAGCTTCCGCAGGCTTCAATCAACTGAAGAAGCATCAGCCACGAGCAAGCCAGCAGCATGAAAATAAATTGATGGGCTCCAGTAACGCAACCATAAAATCATGAATAATCCATTAAAAGAAATGCTACAAAGAAACTAATTTTACGTAGGTATGTCAGACCGCAAAAAAAATAACGCTAGGTATTACCAGGGAGCTGGTAGATCACGCATAGACTACAAACAATCGTGTTACACACAATAGTGCGAGTCCATTAATACTTTACATTCAAACGAACCAAAGAACCAAGTGCAAACAGGCTACTCTTTCGAAAACTGTTAAATGAATTCAAAATGGTAAATAAATTTGAATAAGTGAAATCAAGACACTCGCAATCACAGCTTAACTCTTCAAGCTAAAATCCGTGAAGGAATCTCCTTTTCATTAAAGAGAAACATAGCCTTAAATTAAGGTAACAGCCAACAACTTTTTATGTCTCCGTTTAAACCGATGGTCACTCTAATGGGTAATTGAAATACCAAGCTAATTTGTGTACGTAATCAGACATCTCAAATGTTTGAAGAAATCAAGAAAAATAGAGTTCACTGGCGCACCAGCAGCAGTCACAGTAAAAGATATTTTCTCAGGGTGCGTCTCAACAATTGTAGAAAGACATCCATCCTATTACATAGAAGGCCTGGTGTGAAGGAATTCAATGCAAACGGGAAAACGAATAGAATTAAATTGAGGAAATCTTCAAAAAAAAAAGCTTAGAGATTTTAACCTCAGCAGAAATATATTGTAATAGTTCTCAATCAGGACCTCTTTGTTCATTACGTTGGAAAAATGTTCAATTTTGTACAGCAAAACAAACCAAACGCCAGATTCCGAGGCGGATTTTGCTCGAAGGGCAGAAAGAAGTAGTAACTTGGGAATACGGCGCTCAGAACATGTGCTTCTTGCTACGAATTTTGTTGATAAGGTTGCAAATCTTGAGGGCGGGACCAAGCTTAAGCCCCATGTACTTCATCATCATGTCGCTGTTGAGAAGAAGCAGCGCCTTCCCATCAATTTCCTGTAAAATACAGCAGCGTTACAAGGAAATCAGTTGAAAGTAACATGTACTTAAATCTCAAAATCAAACAATCTTAATCAATCAATCAAAATTCGTTAGTTAAGCTATCAATAGAAACACTAAGGCTTGCTGGTGAAATGTTTTGCGAATGACTCCTGCCAAGCCTAACACTGAAGCCAATTAAAAGAAAGTCCAGCTCAAATATATACGTGTAACTCAATTCATCTCATAGTTAGACAATAAATGTTGTTCCATTAGAAACTTAGAACATAATACATAACCCAAGTATATCATACATGTTTTCTGAAGAGGTCGGCATGGCAGGCCAGCTGGGGACTGACGGCAGCGATGTAGGAAATGACGTCTTCGACTGTCCACTCGACGGGATCACCACACGGTCGCACGTCGCAGCCCTCACTGTCCGACGTGCTCTCTGGAGAACCAAAACTTCAGTAAATACCAGATTGACACAATGGAATGAATTTAAGCATTATTTAAGAACTCAATCAGTTGGAATGCAATGAATTTAAGCATTATTTAAGAACTCAATCAGTTTGAATGGGATGAATTTAAGCATTATTGAAGAACTCAATCAGTTTGAATGCAATAATACGCAAATAGACAGTTCACTATACAAATTTCAAGTATAGCATTCCCTTTTTGTTATTTATGCTAAAAAAAAAACACAAATAACGTACTGAGAGAGAAAAATAAGTATAGTGAATCAGTTATAAAATTACTATAAAGGTCTAATCATAGCACTTCGAAATGCCGTGAACTAGTTATAATTCACCGATGTGAATGAATTTGTAAATGATTTGGGAGTTACCAGTGCGACTTTTCTTAGCAGTTTGTCTGCCAGGAGACGCGTCAGGCTGGTCGAGTGAGCTCGAGCGCTTGCTGTTGCCTGAGTTAGCAGCTGGCAGCGGCTGAGCGCCTTGGTCTTGTAGCGGGTCTGCTGCTGCTGCTGCTGTTTGTTGCTGCCCGCGACCTTCACACTCTGTAGCAAAAGAGAAAAACTTGCTAGTTATTTTGATCATTTTAATTTTCAACAGTTTTAATTTTAGTGTATTCACATAAAAGTGAGTTCAGTGTAGAGATATTTCGTTGAATCTGGGATTCGGTACGTGCATCAATAATTGAATGTTAGTTCCTTTAAAATAGACGAGGTATGACGATGGAAGGTGGTCAGATTCAGCAATTATGTTGGCACTTGAATGTTTAACATTTTTAAACTTTTACATGTTCAATTAATTTTTGGTTGCAATTACTTTACCCACAATTAAATGAGACTTTACTAATTGTTCCAAAATTGAAACACTTATGCGAATCACAATGCCTCGAAATTTTAATGGATTTGTTGGGCATAAATAAAAATAGGAGTTTCAAGTAAATTATTTGATTTTTTGTGACTTATCTGTTCAGGAAATGAACAATTAATGAAAGTCCAGCTCTTGATAATCAAACTTGACGATCTATATACTGATATAAGTAAATCATGAATCATATATCAACAAATTACTAATACGGATTACTGGACCTATGTCATAAATAAATTTCAGCTGACAGAACTGAGGCCCGAGAATTTTACCCGATATTGGCAGACAGACGGCATATGTAACAGCGAATTGAAACAAGTAACTTGGAAGGCTCGGTAAGACTAACCCTGCGTTAGATGCTGAGGTGGCGACCGAGCGCACTTGGCGCAGTGCTGCTGTGCGCGCTCCTGCTGAGCGAAGAAGCTCTCGCAGCACAGCAGCTCCTCGAACAGAGCCTCCAGCAGCTGCCATAGCGCCACCTCGCTCTCCACCGCCGGCAGCCGCTGGGTTTTGCTGCTGCTTTCACCGCTTTCAGTCACTGTACACACATAAATATATAGGTGTTTCTTTACATACATATTTATATACACATGCATACAAATTTTTAATTTCTTACACTCGCTTACCAAATCATTGGCAGGTGGCCCATTTATGGAGTTTAGCCAATCCAACAATTCAAGGGCCTTCATTTTGAGGTCTGATGGAAAATGTTTTTGAAGAGATTTCGGTTTCCTTGTGAGTTGATAGGCTAAAATTACAGCTGATCATGAGTATTTTTTTAGACAATCTAAAAGTAAACAGAATATTCAACAAAATTTCACACTTGTAATTCCTAAAAAGTAAACGACATTCAATAAGAATTAGCCATAGTATGAAGGGTTAGAGATCAATCATTTCAATAAAAAAGAGATGAGTTATAAATAAATATTGAAAACAACCCATATATCTATGTCTCTCCACCAAAAAAAGTTGCACGCATCAAGACCAGTAACGACCAATGAAATCACAATTACTGACTCACAACACGGAAAAAATAAATACTGTTCAGCCTAATCAATAGCAGAACACTTAAATTCATTTAGAAATAATTTAGTCCAATCTGGTTCATGACGTGATCCTCATTAATGATACGTTACGATTACTAATTCAGAACAATTCGAATTTAAGAAGGCAAAAAAAGAAAATTAAAACTGTTGAAAAAAGAGAATTAAAACTGTTTTTAAAGTTATCATTAATGCTAATCGTAAGATACCGTACTATTGTCCTGACCCTGTATGATGACTTTGCCGCTTCCCTGAGGCAACATGGCTGCCACCACAGCGGGGTTGTAAGCGCAGTCTACGAGCGCCTGCACGGCCTCCCTGAGCACGCGGTTGAGGCTGCCGGGACCGAAGCGCACCGGCATCTCCAGCACCCGCGCCGGTGACAGGTACGGTCCAGGGCTGCACCCGTGGTTCACGTGGACACAAACTGAAACAAGCATTATGATCAGCATTTTTAAGATCAGCATGCTAAGATCAGAATGCCTAGAGGCAATGTGAATACATTCCAACGAATTCTTTGACTCCGATCAACAATGAAAAGGGTGTAATAAATGAGCGAGCTAGAGTATTTTAGAAATTATGTTCATGCAAGAATCTATTAATGGATTTATTTTGATGTGGAATTCAAACGAGTGTATATGTTGTCCGGCTAGTGGCGACCGAAGGGAGTACTGTCAATTCAATGCCAATGTAAAAAAAAATTGTAAAAATTAAAAATTAGATAAAAACATGCTTATCGTGTTTTAAACAAAAATCGGGATTTAGGTAACATTTTTGCTGGAAGTTGGCAACATTAGAGGTATAAGTATGCACTTTTCTCACGTATAAAAACTAACAACAATCATGTTCTTAAATATGTTCATCTAATCATCTATCTAATCATATGTTCATCTAATCATGTTCTTAAATAAAAAGCATGGAAAGTTTTTACACTTACCAGATGCTGAGAGCTTAGCGACGGTGGACGTGTCAGGCTCCGTAACGACGATGTTAGGAGACTTGGGACCAGAGGTAGTGACGGAACTGGCGGACAGTTGAGACCGTTTATTGTGTGGTTCAGTGGGAGACTTGGATGGTTTAGGTGACTGGGCAGGCTGGACAACTTTCTGTTTCTGAGTAGCTTTTATTTCATTAGCTTCTCCGGCTACTAGGTTGTCTTCGTCAGCCGTTTTCTGAGAAGTCTTACTTAGCGTCGACGGTCGTTTCTCAGCGATGCTGTTGTTATTATTAGGCTTGTTTTTATTGTAGATGGGCATTATTGATACAGTATTGCCGCTTCTTGATGGCGATGTTAATGGTGAGGAAGACTGGTTAGAGACACCAGTGCCATTACTGCTTACACTATTAGTATTAATATTACTATTACTGCTAGAACTGGAGTGACTAGAGCTCGTGATCTTCAGAGAGCCTGAAATTTTTGAGGGAGAGGTTTTGGATAGAGTAACTTTACATTTGGTAGTAATATTAGGATTGCTTCTTTGCTTGAGAGGGGAGGGTGCGCCGTCTTCCATATCAGAAGATTCAAACTCATATTGATCTTTAATTGAGATAGAGACATCTTTAGACGAAGACGAGGATAGCTTGGAGATTACTCGAGAAGATGAAGAGCTACTGTTGGTTGTGGTTCTTGTCTCGGCTGATGGTATTTTGTCCGGGTCTTTCTTGAGTGATCCTTCATGTACCGCACTCCTCAGGCTCTTACCACAAGCGTCTGGATTAGGACTTGGGTCAGGTTTTTCAGTGAGAGCACTTGACTTTTTGGAGTTTTTCTCTCCACTGCCTCCTCCTGCAGTGGAATTTCCATTTTCAACAGCTTTGGAAGAAACAGATTCTCCTCGTGTTGTGGTGCTTGACACGGTAGGTGCCGAGCTCAGTTTCCCAATTATGTTGGTAGAAGCAGCGTTGACTTTACCACCAGCACCAGACGAGTTGGCTTCGCGACGTGTGGGCGATGACGTGTTTGATGCTGGAATGTTGAGCACTCGTGCCTTGTATCGGCTGTTGGGAGGACCCCCTGAGAAAAAGAATCATATGATGCTCCTTGTGAACAAAACGCTTTCCCAAATGAAAGTTATTGGTTAACTCTCGTGACCTTCCATGACATGAAATTAAGATAAATTTGATGATTATCTATGTGAAGGTGCTTAACAGGCACTCAAAACATCAACAATGACATCCCAAATTTCAATTCGCATTTACTTGACTGGTATATTTTTACAACTAAATAACACTGGTACTATTTACCAGGTATTTTATTAAAGGTATATACTATTACACATCTCACACTATCAAAATATCAACAACATAGGCTCAAATGAAATAAATATTAATAAATAATAGTTTGCGCGCAGAACAGTGACAATCATAATTGGCAAAAGGCTAAACAAAACTACCTTTGTTTGGAACTGTTTATTCCTCTTTGCCAAACTGATGAATTGCAACAATGACAAATATTAATGGAATGTAAATAAATGCTTGATAATACCGTCAACTCGTATGACTAAAAAACAAACTTGAGCGCCTTATTATAGACACTACCATTAATAATGGTAACTGCAGAGTACACTTACACATCTGGCCTGGGGGCTGGAGAGGATGCCCAGACAGAGCACACCAGCCTGGAGGGAAAATGTCTCGGGAATCAAAGCGACACCAGTAGTCGAAAGCACCTCGCCAGCCGTCAAATGTTACGTGGATCATATCACCATCAACAGCACCTGTTGGTTTTATGAGGACATTTTATTTTGACAAAAATCATAACAATTCATTGAATTAAAAATAATTTCTTGATCACAAAATCGAGGTCTACACTGATTGAAACCCAAAATAAATTTATCCTGCAACAGGAAAATAACTCGGTGAACAAAATGGGGAGCTTAGTAAAAAAATTCTAAGCCCAAGTCTAATAAATCTGCCATAAATAATAGCTACTGGACTCCGGGTATTAATTTTACCTATAAATTTATTTACTTAATCTATTTTTATACATACTCAAATAGTTTTAAAACGGGTGGTCTTAATTTCTAATTTGGAAGCAAAGGTTCCAGTTAAATACTTCGTTGGGCACTGCTTTTAACCCACCAACAGTTGCAGCACAAATGAGCTGTGGGTTTTTCTTGTCAACGGCTTCTAGTTTCATGCCAGGTTCGAAGTGATTGCGGGACGGGGTTGGGGGCTCATCTTTAAAGATATCAGGAGGCGACACCTCGGCGTTGTGGAGCGTCTTCAGCAAGAACATGGGCCAGGATGACGCATTCATACGAAATCCTGTAACATGAAAACTACTTGAAAAATCTTTATATCCAGACAGGAAACACATGAAGTAGTAGAAAACTTTGGATATATAATGTGACATCAGTGCCAAATATAATTTCAGTTTCTAGTTGAAAAATTCTTTATTCACATATACAATGAACGATGGGGCTTTTGAATTCATGTTTTTCAATCACTCTTGCAAACAATTTTATTAGAGTGTATCACTCTTATAAAAAAATTATAACTTCACATGGCATAACTCTATTTTGTAACTGAATGCCGCATATATAAAACGTTTTGTACACTTGAAATCAGCATGTTGGAAATTATTTTCTTTGACCAAAATCATAAAATGCATCATCTAAACATCCCACCTAAAGGTGGCTGTAACATGCCACCATTTTCTTCACAATGCCCTATGGGGTGAATTTCGTTGTTGCAGTCAACCAGCCTCCAGAAGTCATTCTTGTTATCGGAGCCATCAAGACGCAGACGGAGCCGCGGCCCTAGCGTGCCCACCACCGTGGCGATGCATGTCGACGTCACGTTACGAGGGTCCAGCGCCTCGAGCTTCATGTTCACCACGAACTCGTTCTTTGGCGGCGTGCGGTGCTGAGGACCATGCAAATTGTACAGTATGTCATGAACATTATTATAATGGTGTCTAGTGTCTACTATTGCAGACTGACAATAATGTGTCTGAAATACTAGATATACGTAAGTTTATGTATGTCTTAATACTTAAAGAGAAATGTGCAGTGAAATAAGTAAAGATATCCAAAATAGAAGTACTGTACTAGTAATGCTTTGTTTTCCAAGCTGCCCCGTTTATGCTACGAATATGAAGGTAAATTTCTTTGTATCCTAGTGTGGAAAAATGTTAGGAATATCAAGATTTTAACACAAGTGTAATCTAAAGTTTCAACAAGCAAGGGCAGAAAAGCCTGGGGCATAAGTAAAGATAAAAATTTCCTATGTGCACAGAAGTTTGGTACCTGTTTAAAACATTTAGGAGGAGCAGCAACAGCGTTTTCCTCCTGCAGATAATCAGGCCAGTTGAACTCTGCGGCAGCCTCTATCATAGCAAGAGCAGCTGCTGATAGTCCACGTCCTGTCAAAATAAGCTTATTAATAACTAGTATCATATTCACAATACATTCGTGAAGAATAATGTACTAACAAAATAAGTAAAAAATAGAGGCAGTGTGTGCATGTTTTGTATAAATATGTATGCAAGATAACAAACCACAACTCACACATCAACTAAATTCATGAATAATTAACACCAAGTTCAACAATTAATTGCTCTATTTTAAAATTTATTATGAATATGAGAGCACAGCAAAAGTAATTGCAATTGAAAAAACGAAATACATCATACAATTTTTAAGTAATTATTGGGAGTCTAGTTAGGTTACGTTTTAAGCTCGGCCTCCATGTATTTCACTAGCTCTAAACATGATATTACATAATCCCTCATTCCAACTTCAATATTTAATAAACTTCAATATTCTATCCCTCAATTTTCCATTAAGCTTAGTGGTAATAATACAGGTGACAGCCTCGCAGCCTATACTGGGCAGTGGGCATTCAGTTGCACTCAAAGGAGCTCGTGTTCAATTAGGTACAGTAAGTTCAGTTTTGCTGGAAATCACAACAATGTTTGATGATTTAGCTCGTGATTTACATGCCCTGTAAAGAAGTGTATTTTTGACTTATACTTGTAAATGCATTTACTTTCCAATTATTATCTTCAGGTTGTCTATTTACTGAGTGTGATTGTTTGATTGAATAGCAATCCATTTATTTTTTAGTTCACTCTTCCATATGCAATAAGTTTCAACCACTTAACCTCTACTAAATTCCGCTTCATTTTACCATGTTACCTTGAAAATTATGTTTCAATTTGTCTCTTCCCATAGCTCAAATCTATAATTAATTAATCTATCTATCTATAATTAATTAATTAATTAATCAATTAATATAATCTATAAGTAAAGTTCCAGTGTTAGACTACAGTTGCCTGCAGTTTAATGGAACTTGCAGGTCATGAACGTTTAACATCCCATCCTTCCCCATGGATAATTAATGCTTAAAATAATATGAATTTGAATCAATTATTTGACAAATTTGAGCTACACTACTATATTTATACTCTTCACCGTCCATGTAACAAAAAGCCTCCACTAGGTATATTTTCTCTTTAAATTCACAGTTGCATAATTTAAATTATTAGCAACCTTACAACTTCCACTCAAAGGGTTGTTGCTAAACCAAGTTGATATGTAACATTGACTTGGGTAACAAGTTAACCTTGTTTGTGGCATAAAATCCTTGCTCAGCCTCAAAGATATAAACTAAAGGAATATTCACCTCGTTTAGATGTGTGTAGCTCAGCAACACTGAGACCTTGTAAAGTCTGTGCTCCGTTTGTGGGTGAAGTGAGACCAAAACTAGAATCTGAGGCATCACCAGTGCTGTGAGAGCCCGCCTCCTCAAGTAAAACCTTGTCTTTTGATGAACTTCTTGTTGCTGAATCAGCATCTGTGTTGGGAGTTTCCACCTTTTCACCATTTTTCTGTCCATCTTCCCAGGCTTTCTGACACTCTTCACTGCATGCATTCAGCCGTTTGTTTACAGCTGCAATGAGAGATGTGACCCTGGGTGCAGCTGCTGAACCTTCGTCCAGCCCTCCATCAGCTGACCCATCCAACTCAGTTTCCGATACACATTTGAAAACCGTATCACGGATCACATTGTCGCAGTGAACACATAATCCATGCTGTAGAGAAGGGTGACAATAATTGGAATGAAATAGCAAGAGGATTCAAAAGAGAATCATGATCAAAGAACATTATCAACTAATGGTAAATTGATGCTTTATTTTGATGTTGTTTTGTGATCGAGAATAATTGCAAAAAATGCAGTGATTAACACAACAAAATTTAAGAAAATAGGGACACTAAATGGTTCTTGATTAATAGAATAACATGAAAGGTATCACAGTTGCAAGTTGTTTTTGTTTGGCTTAATGCTAGGAACAGCAAGTTATAAGGATATATACACAACAAGTTTTGCTTAATCACCAAATCTTGTTCTTATCAGTACAATTTTCTACTCAAGTCACACATGATAATGAAGAAACTCACTTTCAACAAGGCTTTTCGGAATTCTGATAGGCACATCTCAGAGCAGAACTCCTTCTTAGTGTTAGGTGTGGGGAAAACATATTTGAGCTGAGGCCGGAGTTCAGCACACCAGGTGCAAGCTCGGGGCAACTTAGGCGGGCGACCTGAGGATTAAAATGGACTCATGAGTTAAGAGGTAGTTATTAGAAACACATAGATGCATTGCAACAATTAACCGAGATAACATAGTTGAAATAGTCTAGAAATGTAAAATTTTTCAACCAATGATGGTATGCTTCAGTAGCTAATGAATTTAATAGCTAAGATTCAGAAGCAAATGTGCAAAATTAAGTAAATACTAAATCAGAAACTATTATCTATTAAAATAGTTTCAAAATGTGCAACATTTGTTACATAAAGTACAAAGAAGTGAAGAATAGAGATGTCAGTCATGCTAAGTCTCAAAGTTTAATACATATTTAACTTGTGCTTATTTTTACATGAATATGTTCGTACCTCTCGCATTAGCTGGCATTTTGTGAACAGGACCTTCATAGGAATGATTTGCTACACAGTTCTGCAAAGAAGAATCATTATTTAATCATTATCCACATTGCATGGCTTGAATAAAACTAAAATAACTTGAACTTGAATCTATAATATACATAATTCAAGTTTAGGAATTACTGAAAAAATCTCAGACTGCTCAGTTTACTGATTGACCTCAATGAATAATTCAAATGTCCCTTATACAGGGTGTGTACCAGTCATGGAAAACCTGGAAACAATGTGATGAGTATATGCATCACATTGTTTTGTTGTATACCCATCACATCATTGTTTAGAGATTTTCCATGACCAGTATGCACCCTGCTTATATACAAGTGCTTACATCATTCAGCCTCATGTGGGCCTAATGATAATCTTAATAATAGATTTGGCTCATCACATATAGATAGATCTCTTGCTACTTAGCCTGTAACTAAATGAATCTTCTTTATGCCTCTGCCAATTGCCAAAGATCTGACTATTGTTCCCTACATAGAATCACTTGCTACCATGCCCAAAAATTAAATTAACGCATTTAACTGAAAGTTTAAACATAGACAACAAAAGTAATGCTGTTATCTAATCTTTGAAAATGATAGAAGTAGCAAAACCTAAATTACTACAGTATATAGAAGTTATTCTTTACATTTGTGTGCTTCAATTAGAATTCCATAAAAGAATTTCAGCATAGAAAATGAACAAATTTACACTTTCAAAACTCAAGTAAACATTACTTAACAAGTTTATAATGTTACTCCAGTGTTTTGTGAGACTTAGTTGTGTCCTCTAAGGCTCTATGCATTAAATTGCTCTTTTCCATGTGCATGCTTTGAATATTTTTATGGTTTATATAATTAGATTGAGATGCAAAATAGCAATTTTCAAAATATGTGACTGTGAAGCCATACTTTTTAGGAAGAATATATGCTCAAATTTTAATCTTTGTCTGGTGGAAATCTTGAATCTATAGCAAAATATCTCCTGTTGCAGCTGTAAGTGGAAAATTGGGCAAAAGCTAACTGAGAACTGTAAAATGAGTTAACTTTGACTACTTTTTTTCAAAATGATGCCATTTTTTTCCTAGATAAGTTAAACTTAAATTGAAACATGCAAAATACAGGTCTATACTCTAGCTTTACTCACCATAAATTGCTAGCTCCTGTCTCTCATAGTTTTGATGTAATTTCAAAAAAAGTGATGGTCTTTGTTACCCCAGCTCTTGGGGTTTCTTTGACTGGATGGTAAAATCAATTTCATTTTTTGGTAAAATGACTCCAAATAACTCCAGGTTTTGGTGCATTGTAGTAGAACTCTTCTAGTTACATATGCAAATGAAAAATTTTAGGAAAGTGTCATAGTTTGCAAATTGGGGGCGCCGCCCTCCAATTAGGTATGTGAAATGTGACCACCTAATTGCAGCCGTGATGGGGTAACATTGACCGGTTTGGAAATTAAGTTAAAATTACCATATATAAGACTGTAGAGTCTGAAACGTAAAGAAAAAACATTAATAGGTTCAAACATAAAATATGTTATATAGGTACCGGTACCTATGGTAATTTTAACTTAATTTCCAAGCCAGTCAATGTTACCCCATCATGGCTGCCATTAGGTGGTCAAAGTTCCCCCATTGGGGGGTGGTGCCCCCCCCCCCCCATTTGCAAACTATGACACTTTCCTAAAATTTGTCATTTGCATATGTAACTAGAAGAGTTCTACTACAATGCATCAAAACCCCGAGTTATTTTACCAAAAAATAAAAAAAATTGGAGTGGGTACTTTGGCTTTAAATAATAGCTCTTTTTTGTGGGTCACATTTTTAATTTTTTAACCTATTAGATATGCAAACTTTTTAAATCTTTCTATAGTGTTACATAGCCTAAGTATTAGGCCTTTAATGGCCATTGACAAAATTTGTCTACGTCAAATAGTTTTTGAGTTTTGAGGGTTTTTGTCAAAAAAAAACGAAAAGTGGTCAAAGTTTCCTTGGGAGTCAGAGTAACCCCATTTTACGGAATATGATAAAAACGCTTCTGAATCTGGCCAATTTTATCCATTCCATGGCCTTTTTTCAATTAAGGGGACCGGCTACCCTCCGGAAAAACTTCTACAGTTATTATCCGATCATCATGAAACTTCACATACATACCGTACGTAAAATGTAAAAAAATAACATTCTGCTCCTATAAATTTCTTGAAAAAATTGATAGAAAATGTGAAATTCATAGAAAACGGCTAAAAAGGGGTACTTTAGAAAATCTATCTCCTCCTACAAATATCATCCTACAACATTCCATATAAAAAACAAACCAGACAGAAATTCAAAAAAGTGATGTTCAAATCGATAGGTATGGTCTTTGCGAGTCGAATGGTATGTGTCTCATTGCTGTAGCTTGAAAACTGTAGGAGGAGATAGGTTTGCCGTGAGACTAATCGGAGGTTTTCACCACGCCTGAAAAACATAAAATGACGCAAAAGAGTCGTAACGTAGCCAACATACCGAAACTAAGCCTTAAAACTAAGTGAGGAAGGCATAGAGCGAGTGGCTGCACACCTTTCACCTCGCTGTCATGATGGGCACTGAAAGATCTGGCTGCATCTGGCAGTATATCAAGTCACGCCCTGTAATTAATGCCTTAGGAATTTGTTAAGGCCGCCCCCCACTGCCCCCCGTTCCATGGGGCGTGGTGAACGTAAAAATGGAGGTAGAAAAATGATTCTGCTACCAATGGAATCATCAGAAAGTAAGCTTTAAGATGAGTATGAGCAACGGATAATGCCATGATTGGCCGCTTTACGTCAGACGTTCCTTTTTAGTGTGTCCACCCTTCTCATTAATCCCATAGGTTTTACTGAAGGGCTCTAAAAACTCCCTCCCTTCGGGGGGCTGTTACGAAATTTTTCGACGTAGAGGGATGATTCTGGTACCGTTGGATGCGTCAAAAAGTAAGCTTTAAGATGAGCACAAAAACCGGAAAACGCCAAAATTTAAAATTTTAGGGTAGCCGATCCCCTTAATTCAGTGAAAAAAAAGAAGGGCTATTTCCACCCACAATTTTCTGAAAATCACCCATTAAACAAAAAATTTAGACCACAATTTTAGAAAACTTCTGCCTATATTTCATGTCTTGTTAGGAAAATTCTTACTTTTTTCATAAATATTACAGCTCTAATGAAATGTATTTTAATTTGATTAAAAAAATCAAGGTACACAGATGTATCATTTCATAAAATTTTCAAATTTTGCAGTTCAGTACCATGCTACCACCAAAATATCCTGCATAATTAGTAAACCCAACATGTCTCGTTGGCATCGCATAGTTGCGGTCACATCTGACAGCATTATAATTTAATCATTTCTTAAATGACAATATAAATAATACATTATCATGTGTTCAATTGCCTCTAAAGTGAAGATAAATGTTTTTGTTGCTGTTTCTATGATTAATTTACAGATTTGGAATAACATGTCCATGGGACTTTGCAAACAAGCTTATGGCTCATAAATGGCTTTTTATGACCTGAATATGGTATTTACAGCTCAAAAAAATTCAATCACCCTTGCAAATCAATGAAATTAAAGCTAAAAAACCCAGTAGCCATCCAAGGGGTAGATCATTGGGCATGGGTCACATTGATCGTAAAATGCATGCATCCGTGTCAAATGACAATCATGCCACATCATTTGCAAACCATGAGATTAGAATTGATCATTGGGCATCGGCCACATTGATCATAAAATACGTGCATCCATGTCATTCATGCCACATCATTTGCAAATCATGAGTGTCAGAATCGATCATTAGGCATCGGCCACATCAATCATAAATTGTGTGCATCCCTGTCAATCATGCTGTATCGTTTGCAAAGCGAGGGCCTCAGGCAAATTGATTGTAAAATGCATGCATCCATGTCAATCATGATGCATCATTTGTGAAGTGTGAGCATCAGAATTGATCATTGGCCATCGGTTACATTGATCGTAAATGCGTGCATCCGTGTCAATCATGCCGCATCATTTGCAAATCGTGAGCATCGGAATCAATCATTAGGCATCTGCCACTTGATTGTAAAATGCATGCATCCCTGTCAATCCTCATGAATCATGCTGCATTGTTCACAAAGCAAGAGCGTCGGCCACATCGATTGTAAAATGCATGCATCCATGTTGATCAAGCCGCATCGTTTGCAAAGCGTGAGCATCAGAATTCATCATTGGGCATCAGCATAGTGGCAAAGCAGAGAGTCTTTAGACTCTACCTCAAGTTCATTTTTGAGCCTTATAAGTAGACTGTCAAACCAGAGCTTCTTTAGAATCAGTTCATTTTTAATTTCCTCAATTACTCAAGATTTAAACCAATTTCTTAAGCATGATAATGCTGGTACCGCCCGTACCGGTATCCATGATACTTAACTGGTCTACTTAAAGGACTCAAAAATTAACTTGAGGAGAGTCTAAAAAACTCTCTGCTTTGACACTATTAGTAGACAAGTAAAGTATCTTGGATTCCAGCATTATCATACATAAGAAATTGGTTTAAATCTTAGGTAAATGAGGAAATTAAAAATGAACTGGTCCTAAAAAATCTCTGGTTTGTCACTATGGGCATCAGCCACATCAATCATAAAATGCATGCATCTATGTCAATCAATAGACAATCATGCTGCATTGTTCACAAATCGTGATTCGTGAGTATTGGAATCAATCATTGGGCATCGGCCACATTGATTGTTAAATGCGTATATCCATGTCAATATCGCAGCATTGTTTGCAAAGTGTGAGCGTCGGCCATGTCAATAGTAAAATTCATGCATCCATGTCAAATTGTCAATCATTGATCGTAAAGCACAGGCGATCATGTCAATCATTGAGCATTCATGTCAATCGTTTGCGGTTCGTGCAAGTGCACATCATTGTTAGTCATTAGGCTTTGACCAAATTGATCGTAGAGCGCGCGTTTCAGTATGACAGTCATAGTGACAAACCACAGATTTTTTAGAATCAGTTCATTTATAATTTCCTCATTTACTCACGATTTACACCAATTTCTTATGTATGATAATGCGAAATCCAGGATACTTTACTGGTCTACATATAGGACTCAAAAATGAACTTGAGGGAGAGTCTAAAAAACTCTCTGCTTTGCCACTATGCTTTACTTGTCTACTTATAGGACTCAAAAATGAACTTGAGGGAGAGTCTAAAAAACTCTCTGCTTTGCCACTATGATGACAGTATCGATCCTCAGGCATCAGACTGCCATCAGTCAGAGATGCGCTTTATTTTTTCTAGCAAACATACTGACAAATTTCTTCCCAGTGTACAATAACTGTACATCCCAAAATAAACTTCCGGCACCCACGCTGCACTTTCCAGACCATGAGCAATCAATTTTGGCATACTTGCTATCCGTTTGCTGCAAAAATTGGCATCCACCATCCATTTGATGGTGCCTTACTAAGTTACTCTACAGACCTACAGTCTACAGACTGGCTGGGAAGCCTGGGATGCGTTATAAATAATAATATATTGTAAAAGTCCTAACTCTTAACAGTAATTTATTTCTACAGAAACTACAAATCTACAATAATGTTAGAAATCAGTACTTTCAGGAGTTGAGATCTTGATTAAATAATTAAGATCCATAATTTCCTAAATAATGATTCAAATTTCAAAAATTCAAACACTCTCAATTTTTCTATTTAAGCCCATTGCAAAATTAGAAGTTAGGCTAGGCCAAGCACAAGAATTTGATGTAAAGGCATAAAAATATTGTGCAGTCTAAATGCGTGGAAATAACATCGAAATAAACAAAACTTGAAAGCTCTTCACTTCAGTCCCAAACGACGAGTACCTATTACCGTTACGGTACGCGGGTACGGTGTCTTGGACAATTATGTATTTTTCAACACTTGACACAGCATTGAGCATGATTACATAATTTTTCAAGATCGTAAAAACACACATGTAAATAAAACTGTACTTTATTAGTTTAATACGATGAATTTAAAAACAGCTACGTATCAATGAGAAAAAATTGCGTTGTTTTCCTTTCATCGATGTCGCAATGCCAGTTCACTAATGTAAACAAACATCAGTTACCGCCATATTGTCTGTTTTGCACAAGCGGCAAGTGAAGAAAACGTGAAGCTATTCTTTCAACTACAAGTAATACAAAAAATAATTGCCACTTCTCAATTATGAATAGACTTTTTTCGTAATTTAATTTCACATGCTACTATCTATGAAATACTGAGTATCTTCCATACCATCATGAAGTGATTTTTACCGTAGCTATACAACTAAACTTCGATTTATATAATATAAATAGCAACGGCGCTCGATGCAGGATTAGATTTGAATTTATGCAGTGTAAAATTGATGGGCCCCAAGTGAAATTTGAATTCCATTTGAAGCATATTTTGATGTATTAGGTCATCAGACAACATCAAATACCATTAGACAATTATTCATTATCAGACATTATTTTTTATTCGCTCCATTAAAGAAATGACGGATTTCTCTCACCACGATGAATTAGGGATAGAGGATTAAAAATTTTTGACGATGCTCATTCGTTCGTAATTGGCACAAGAAATTCAGTTTCATAAAATACTAGTTATATGATTATAAAAGCTACGGTTGTGTCATTCACAGAATTTTTTGTATATAGTACAAATGTTATAAAATATGGGCAAAAAGGTCTCGCACTGTTCGTTTTTAAAGACTTGGAAGCATATAGACTACTCGTATGTCTTCAATTACAAATCTGTGACAAAAATTACAAACGTAGTACCTGGGTCACTTGAAAATTGGAAAATATATTAATCAGATGGTTTAATTATCACCAGAGTATTTTTTGCTTACCTTAACTTTGAGAAAACATGGCTAATTATATTATAGAATAGAATAAAAGTGTCGGTGTTGAAGAAATAGGCCCATGGCCTGTTGCCGATTCTTGAACTTTTCGTGACTTGATTATATCAGTGAAAAAGTCATACAACTTGGAGGACCACAGCACAGGAAAATTTGTAGCCTAAAGTCTGTTCTTCATTGTGAAGTTGGTAGGAATGAATTGCTTTCAATTGTTTGGCATTGTGAAATTCGTTGGGCCACACTGCCTGGTGGGCCAATGTGCTCGTTGGCCCAGATGCTCGATGGGTTACATTGCTTGGTGGGCCACAGTGTTTGGTGGTCACAGTGCTTGGTGGGTCATGGTGCTTGATGGGCCACAGTTCTTGGTGGGATACAGTTCTTGGTGGGCCACAGTTCTTGGTGGACTGTACTGCTCGGTGGGCCAGTGTGCTCTGTGGGTTGCTGTGCACGGTAGGCCACTGTGCACGGTGGGCCAATGTGTACGGTGGCAATTTGAACGGTGGGCCACAGTGCTCGGTGGGCCACAGCGCTCGGTAGGCCAATGCGCTCGGTGAGTGTCACAGTTCTCGGTGGGCTACAGTGCGTGATAGGCGAATGTGGCCAAGTCGTTGGACGCTGCACGCCTGCTGAGCACACAGTTTTATTAAGTGCACGATTTCACATGTGTGATGGTGCTCAGGTGCCCCGCTGCATGCCTGCCGTAGTGCATGGTTGCTTAAATCACTTGGCTTACGACGATACACTATTTCTCGTAAGGAATGATTGCTCAAAACTCGTAGCTGTTAATAGGATTCTACCAAACTCTATCTATAACACCTGGATAACCCGAGGGGACATGGTTGTACCAAGTTGAATGGAGGTTCTGGTCATATAACTTGTAATTAGACATGAAGTACGTAATGACGTGGAAGTCAGTGGTTGGGCACCTCATTGCCTATTATTTTATAGCAGCAAGTCCCTGGAGGAACCAAAGGAATATATAACCACAGGGTGGCCCAGTGGTTAAAGTACAGCTCTGTGTGCCAGTTTCTGGTCAGAATCAGCGAGGAGGCCGGGCGGTTAAGCACAGCAGAATTGCAGCAGTGAGTTACGAGTTCGAGACCGCAAAATGCTGTGAATGTTCTGCGATGTTAAGAATCGGCGACAGGCCTACGGCCTAATAAACGCTGAAACCGCTATTATTATTTTATTAGAATGCCGTGATCGTTTGCTTAGTGCCGCGATCTTGTATGTTCAAAGAATTTCGGTCTAATTCGCGTGGTGATTCTTGTGGCACATCATGCGATCCAACAAACCTTACGTTTCAATTCATTATGAACATGACACTTCTCATTTGTAAGCAAATCAGAATTTACGGAAGTTTGTCATTTCAAGCTTTATCAATCGAGTAAATTACGTAGATTGAGAAAACGAGGTTTCTACCAGCAGCTATTTTTAATTTAAAAGTTAATCTATCATAAGTTGCAGAATCTATATTTCTTTGATGTGTACACTATATACGGATTTTTGAACTCTATCATAATCACACGAATTCCGCACGTCGCTAAAATCTTCACGATACGATGTGTGAATTGGGGACCAGCCAGCTGAACATATGAATAGATATCATCGAAGAATTACCATTGAAATTCATATACGCTCCGATCTTACAACTTACCTTTATGCTACTTTTAACAACGTTCAATCCTGAAATTTTACGAAATTAATGAATTAAAGCAAAGCGTTACACATTTTCAATAAATGTTTGAATGAAGGAAAAATCCATAGACATGTACGATAACCAAATTGAAAATCAACATATGAAGATCGATCACTTGGTTTTTTAAACGGCTCGATCGCACATAGCCAAGGCGAATCAACCTGAAAGATGCTAAATGCATTTAGCTTTGACGTTGGGGACTACTGAAAACACCATCTAATCCATGTCAGTTCACTTATAAATGTGGGAGAAGTGTGAAGGATCTACTTCATTTATCGTGAAAATTTGTGTTATTATCTGCGTAAATGACAATTGAAAACTCAAATATGGGGTAAGTAGATAATCTTACATAGGTTAGATTATGAACGTTTGTCCGAAACGACATGTTCTCCGAAATTATTGTTAAATAGAGTTAAGTTCGAAACTGTCGGAACTACCGGGTTAATACGAAGAAAAAAATGAGCCTATTGAGCTGTTACCTGTTGAAAGTAAAAGTGAATTGTTTACATTAGTCATTGGCATGGTTATACAAGTGGACTACCTATATAGCTGATAATGTTGGACCAAGTTTTTATTATAGTCTAGCAACATTTACCTACCATGTAGGTACAGGAAATGAATAAAGTTTTTTTTTTTCAACTACCTAGCTAGCCTACAAGTACAATAATGGTTTATCTTGAAGATTGATAAATTATAAAGCAAGTGTATAGGAAATTTCATTGCTTAAAGTATTAATTAATAAAATTGACAAAAAACATAGTTGTAGTGCAAAATTATTCAGTTCTTAAATTAAATTCAAAGAACAATGTTACCTATTTGCTTACTCTTATTCAAGCAATGAGAAAAACTTTAGGGCCTGCTGAAAGTAGTACAGCTACCTAAAGTGAATAAAATTGTTGAGCAGTAGTCATAATAAATGAGCAAGTTTAAACTTTTACAAACATAAAATAAAATTAATTTGAACAGACCTCACACTGGAGTCTGGAGCTTAGTTTATTAACAGAAATTTTTTGGATTTAGCTAAGCATTTCAGCAGAATTATTTTTGATCTTTATTATTGTGATTTGTGAACCATCATCTTTATAATTCTATTAGGTATTCAGAGCCTCAGAGGTGTAAAGTTAACAATGTTGTGTTACTTGTGTTAGTTAAGAGTGACTTAAGAGTTAAGACAATGAGTGAATGACAATGTTGTGAGCCCGCATTTTTTCCCCCGTGTAAAACTTCTGTTTTTCTAAAACCCATAGACTTAAAACTATGAAATTATAGGTTCTGAGTCTACTAAAAGAAAATATGGACAATTCCAAAATATATCTAGGACTCATAATCATTTCCAAATTTCATAAAGAAAATTGCAGCTCATGAATGTATCTGATTATGCTTAAAATTCTTTTTCAAGTTTTGTCACTACACTCCAGAAATTTCAATTAGTAATACTATAATAGATAAATAGGTAATAAATCTGAAAATGCAGGTACAAAAAAAAATTTCTCACTTCAACATGATTGAATGCATTATTTATAACATTTAGGCTATTTTTTTGGTAAATGAAATAGCATCAAATACAAACTGCACAACTGTGGGGTGAACCGTGAAAGGGACACTGTTGAGCAGAGCATTTAAAGTATCTCAAAAGATTGAATATAATAACAATTTACTATGACAATGAAATATTTTATAGTCCTGGAAAAGCATTTGTAATCCAATTTGCAGCATCTCAAATACGGTAAACCATTGTTTCAGGAGTTCATTAAAAATTGAGGATGAAATTGTACTATTTTTCTACTTGAAGAACCCATTTATTTTACTTCACTTTCCCATTATACCCTAGTTTTTTCAATTTCCTACAAAAATTTATTCATTTGAAGTGAAATTTCTTAGCTCCTCAGGAAATTTAAGATAACAATGAAATTTGAAACCTTGATGGCAAGAAAATAATTTCAATTTATTTAAAATCTTTTGTCACTCATGAGGTGGTATAATACTGGTTAGTCTTCTTAGAGCCACAAAAAATATCCCACATCCAGCATTGTCATTGATGACAGTCAAGATCATGTACACATTAAGGCATTAAACAAACTATGAAGTAACTTGTGTAACACAAAACAATTAAACAATATATACCATATACATATCATCATCTATTGAATGCATCAATTACTACCGAATTAAACCACACAAATGAAGCTAGTTAGCATATCTAACAATGTTCTTTTATCGATTTTCTGAGTAACACTAAAAACAGGAATTAATTGCTTGACAAATTTGTTGGCAACTGGGAAAAATTTTCCACTGCTTGAAAAATGAGCTCAGGGCCCAACAATTTTTCTATAAGCTGCAAAATTAATGAATTAATGGCAAAAATGATGATTGCTGTCAATATATATGTTTTTGTTTCATTTATATAATTCATAATTGAGATACTCATTCTTATGTGCAATGTTTGACATGCAAGATATGCATGTTTTTAATTTTCATTTAAGAAAGAAAATCATTATCAATATTTGACGAGTCACTTTTTGAGGTGAATCAATTTATATAAATGAAAGGAACAAATGTTTCACACTTATGAACTCAGTTTCATTGGTCAAAAAATTATTGTGTAAAATATAATTTTAACAATAAATGGAATACCTGGAACACAAGTTTGAAGTCAGTTGCTATATGAATGTGAAGGATGGATTCTGGTCTCATGAGTTCTTTGAATGCTTTCTGAAGAGTGCCAGCTGTTGATGCTTGATGTGCCATCTGACGTCTATGAAGTGCAAGTCTGCCTTGATCCTCTTGCTATCTGAAAGCAACATTACACTCAATATAATTATAAGAGAATACTTATACATTTTTCTACAAAATAACCTACCTGTCACTACCACATATTCAAGCCACTGCAGGATATGTGCTGCATTGAACTTATGAAGCTAATTTAATGCTGCAAGTCTTGCTACCTGAAAATTCAAATCTGATCTTTAACAATTTCTCAACATCCACCCTTTGTATCAAGAGTATCAAGTATATTTTTTACTCACTGTGACAGAAAAAAAATGGGATAAAATTGATGTTGACAAGGAACACAAAAAAAAGAGTAATAAATGACTAGGTACACAATAATTATCAATAAAATGTTAAATTTTAACAATTGTTGCTAATGATTGTTATTCTAATGTTGCTAATGATTGTTAGCAACACAATTAGTGTTGCTAATGATTGTTATTTTGCATTCAAAGCTCATTTCAAGGCTGCAGAAAAGTGATTATTTTAGTGTTATGGCCCCTTGCTGCACTGAGCTCAATCCTCAATTGAACATGTTTAAAACATGATAAATTACTTACAAGGCACAGAAGGACTGGAAATATATACACAATAATATCCAATGCATTGTTGAGGACGAATGTGGATGACTGCCGTGCAATATGAAGGTAAATGGGAAAATACGGTATGTTAAGTTAAATTAAGGAATGAATTACACAAGGCAATATCAAAGAGTGCAAGAAAAAATGTTCATAAATGTTGATGTAATGTACCAGAGTGTTGAAAAACATGCCAATGCTTTATATTCCCCAAACTGAGCTCTTTAATTCATCAGCATGGGGAAGCTTTATTGATGGATGTGCCATGACTTCACTGATGATCGTAGAGGATTTCAGTAATTATTTATTATAATTTGTATGTGCGACCTCACCTACCTGTGGTTTGTGTTCTATGCTGCACCAGAGTCTTGTCATTCGTTATTGGCGCTGAAGTGATATGAATAATTTGGGGGGCAATAATCAGTAAAATATCATAAGCTGCAGTTATGATGGATTTAGGATATGCATTGTTTAGCACAGAGTTACCAGCAAATTATGTGTGAATTCATGCAAAACGATCGTGTCCCATCTAAATTTTTTCTGACTGGTTACAAGACGAACGTTGAAGAACGTTTCTATGAATGGTGACGAGACGACCGTCTTCCAGCAACGTTTCTATGAATGGTGACGAGACGACCATCTTCCAGCAACGTTTCTATGAATGGTGACAAGACGACCGTCTTCCAGCAACGTTTCTATGGATGGTGACGAGACGACCGTCTTCCAGCAACGTTTCTATGAATGGTGACTTTCCAGCAACGTTTCTATGACTGGTGACAAGGCGACCGTCTTCCAGCAACGTTTCTATGACTGGTGACAAGGCGACCGTCTTCCAGCAACGTTTCACGCAGTTGTGACAGCCCAATATGAGCTCCCACTCCGTCCAGAAGTAATATGAGGATGTCGTATGATGTATTAATCAGACTATGTAGCGGAAACTCTTGTCAGAAGAGCCAAGTCTTTTCAAGATCGCCCATATTAATTCATAACGTCGTCATAAGCTTCTCAGTAAGTGAAAGCGTTTTTCCGCCAAAAATTGTCACAAGATGCCATCCAAGTTATACAGAGAACCAAAGGATCTTAATTATGTAGATGTTACCTTATGATTAAGGTAAGGTAATTTTTTGTCCATTACCTTTTATTGAGGTGGTGATTTGACAAATATCGTAGGAAATACAAAGTTTCTATTACAAATAATCGTATTAGCTTGATTTAAGATCTGATCGCGGACTAAACATTATGAAATTTATTTAGAATGTTAAATTTCTTGACTCGACTTCTCATCGTGTAGTTTCGAGCAACATTCTTGCTTTTTCTTGATATTCAGGCTTCGCACGTTGTACTCGCCACATAATGTGCCGAGCACAGCCTTTGTGGATACGCCAGCCCAGAAACGGACACATTCAATGAAACTTTCATTCAGCGAGAGCGGTTACTGGCACCGGCTAAGCCTGTAAAAAGGTCACGATTCGCTCGAGTTTATGAATTCTCGTAATATGTACAGGAAATAAATAATTTTCCATGTGCAAGGAATTGGATTAGATGTTTTTAGTTGAAATTCTGTTTCGCAGGGAAGGAAAAAAAGATTATTGTGTACGAAGAAGACGGTTTGCGATGACATGCGAGGCGGCTAAAGAAGGTCGGAGGCTCTGTGGCCGAGGGTCGAGTTAGCCTGGAGTCGCCAGTGGCATTTTGTCTGCTGTGAGGAGAGGTGTTGATGGTCGATGACTTCGAATTGCATTCGTCTGGCCAAGCATCCCTCTTATAAGGTTTACCAGGAACAAGTGAAGATTCGAGTCCACTTTACGGTTGCACAAAAAAACAGCTGGATAACAGTTCTAATTGTCTCGGACTATCGGTGCGCATTTGTTCGTGGATTTGGTGCCCGTGATAAAGCGAATTTATCACATATTGTCTCGAAATCGTAACAATCACAGATGTCGTGGTGTTGCCTATTCTATGAACTTGAACTGCGGACTTGTCGTCCATCATGTTTTATAGGAGTTCTGTTCAAAGTTTTAATAATTAACGTAATTACACATTCCTGGATAAACGAAACATTTCTTCTCAAACCAGTAGAAAACGGTGCTTGTTCTGCTGTTCATTCAGAATAAGAAAAGGGACAATATAGTGATGCTTAACTTCTTCACCGATCAAGTCGACCGAATGGAAGATTTGTTCTGTGAGATGAGTAACGTAATTATTTTATAAGAGTTGAAGGACAGCCAAACAAATTAAAATAACATCATGTAGATTCAACAAGATAGACCAAGTTGCGCTTATTCGCGGTTATCTCTGCTTGGAAAGCTAGTGTTTAGAACAATTCAACTAAATATAAGGCAATTTTTCTTGCTCAGATCTACAAGTCCCGGTCGTTTAGAAAATTAGGTTTTTCTCCATCAAAATTCATTTGTTTTTGTCGATCACGACCCCTCGTAGTGGGAACATAGCTGCTCGCCGTCATGCATTGGGAAATATTAAACCCAATATTTTTTTCGATAAAACTTTAGTCATGATTTAGTCCACGCTACTCAAACTCACAAGGCATGGCTTGAAGGTAGCGCTAATTAGGTTCAATACAAGAGACGAGCTATGATGATGTAGTCGACATGTTCCAGTCAGCGGAAGTCAAGTACGCATTGCAGTGCACCAACTTTGTACAGCGGGACAGCACCTCTTGTAGGCATAGTTATTTGACTGTTGTTTTAATCGTTATATTCAGTGTCAGCTACGCCCCTCGTTATGCGAAGGCGTCACTACGCACGCGAAGCGTAATTCGTTCGTCAGCACACGTCATTGCCAAGCAATATATTTTATCATTCGAATCAGGAAATTGTTTATCAATAGTTAAAGGGAGCTAAAATTAGAGATGATCCATTGGTGAAAGTTTAGCAGTGTGTCCATGGTTCCTTTTTCTATCTACGGCTAATTTTATCGCAAGCATTGCGTGGCTAGTATAGGTACATGGCGAATTAGTAAAAAACAGAGAACAGAGTCTTATATTGCCTGAATTTGATCAAGTTCCCTTACAGAGGTTGGGATTTGCCGATACAGAATGAGCTGCGGTAAATCCTATCAATTAGCTTACTCCATATTAATTTAAAACTGGTAAACATGAACGGTTTGTAAGCGTTACATGCCTAATTGTAGACAAAATATTGTAGCTTTAAGTAGCTCCTAAACATCTGGGCGTGATTAATGGAGACCATGTGGGGATCATCACCAACAATAATCGAACAATAACACGCCTAGCCTAGCCCAGTTATCCATTACAATAGAAAATACATTGGGGTCTCTAATGTTAAAAACTGCGTTTCCATACTCCACTATTACATTATATCCGTTACACGCAGCGACCACGAATGGGCTTGAAATGACTAGCATGAAATAATACGTGTATAACTGACCTTGAAGCGTCCAATGTTTGCCGTCAGATTAGCCGTGTCTGCTGTTGCCCGACCATGTCAGTATCTTGCCAACCGATGCATTTCACGCGCCAGCTCCTAACAAGTTATTCTCGTAAATTTATCACAACACCATCCGTAAATTGATCACACCATACTTAGTTATCTTCTTTGTCCCGGTTAAAAACAAGCACGGCATTAAAATTTAGTCAGGCTGTTCACGAACATGCTTAGTTGATACAACGCGCGCGCATTCTCAGACTGACCCAAAGGATACGGACTGAAATCTGAAAGTCAACTGGAAGAAATTCGGATGAAAATACGAGTGTTGTTGATGCAAGAATTTACAGTCGAAGAATCTGTTGGTAAAATTATGGTTTCTTTCGAAGGTCTTGATATGAACGTCTTGGTTACATCTGAAACTTGCATTGAAAGTAGATTCGTGCTACTAATGAAGAACAAATAATCGTATAAAGCTTAACGATTCCCGACACATTGTCTCCAACAATGTTCTGATTTTTTTTTCGTGCTGCTAATGAAGAACAAATAATCGTAAAGCTTAACGATGCCCGACACATAGTCTCAAACAATGTTCTGATTTTTTTTTTTAGTTTTGTGGCGCGATGCTCCATGGAAGTACTTGGTGCTGCATGCGTGGCACGGAAAACAAATTCGTCGACCATTTTCTGCCGCTAGCAAACACGCAATAATTTTGGCCTGTTTTCTGCCGGACGGATATTTGTTATGGTGCTCATGAGGAGCGTTCAGATAACTACTGTTATCTGAACGCTCAGATAACAAGAAAATCAGTTCAGATAACAAGAAAATTATCGTTGTAATCAATGCCAGATAATACCGATAATTTTCTTGTGAGGATTACACGTAGTACTTCGAATTTTCTATTAACACCTTAATCTTAAATTTACTTTTATAAAGTTGGCATAAAGAAGAATAAAGGTCATGGTATTCAAGCTGAACGAGTCATTTGCGCCAAGGCGCGTCGAAGCGACCTCAGTGTCGGCGACTTCGGTTTTTTATTCTATAGTGCTGCCCGGGAAAAATATCGGAGTGTTACCTGATAAAGTTACGATACGATGTGAGAAATACGACATAATTTCGATCATACAATGTATGATGCGAGTGGTTGGTATATAATGGGATGAAATTTGAAATTAAATGAATAAATGCACGTCATGGCCATATTGCCGAAATAACTTTTTTTGACAAGTCTACGGACAACGGTGATCATGTTTCAGTATCGCGACAGCAATCCTCATCCAATCTGTGGTCAGCTCTCTTGAGTGACGGCAACCCACGGCTGTGCGCCCACGTATTCCATGCTTGTATTTAAAGGATAGTTTACCCTCAACGCTATCGGCGAACATTCGTTTGTCCGCTATCTGCTCACGCTTGAGCTATGCATCGCATGGCAAGTCCATACGCTGATTATCTTTTAATTTAATCCATTTTGAATCTTTAAGGAGGAAACTTTTCGTTTTCTTTCCCTCTTCTCTTTAATCTGCCTCCGTCGTGTAGCCTATAGTGAATTTATTCTTGTTAGCATCATTTTTTATGGAGGTCGACAAAACCAACGATTTGAATTAAAGTTGTTTATTTCACCCAGACACAACCTTATGAGGGCGAAAATAAACTCTTGGCGTTCGTTCTACAGAATTATTATCTAATTATGAGACACGTATGGAATTTACTCCACCAAAACTCTAACATGGATTGAAATTAAACGTGATTTGTAAGTGTTTGGAATGCGCTATCGAGACACGCAGAGTTGGACGTGATGGTGCGTGTTGCTTGCCACCATCATGAGCACCGGGACGACGTCTGTAGGCGAGCTTTCCTCCGAACAAGTGCAACAGCTCTACCTCTGTTCCCTGCTGCTGGGCCGCAAAAGGTGATTATGTCTGTAGGCGAGCTCTCCTCCGAACAAGTGCAACAGCTCTACCTCTGTTCCCTGCTGCTGGGCCGCAAAAGGTGATTATGACTAACACAGTTTGTGGTGGACGCGTGTAACATCGGGCACATTTTCCCGTCCATCATCACTCTTTGTTCAGTGATGTTAACTATGTTAATGTATTCGTTAAAAGAGTTTATCAGTGAAGAGTGCTAATAAGATGAACTTTATGTATCATGTTTACGAATTGAAATCTTCGTGGAGTGAACGGAAATTACGTTTGTGCTATGTTGTAACGTATTTTTATTACGAAAATTTGTTTGCTTGTTGAAGTTTGGCACCGTAAATAATTATATTGGGCAATTCGAGAGCGTTTTTTCCTTCATGTCGGGATTTAAATTTCTTTATTTATATTAATACTATTTTCTAAGCACTATAGTTATTAGCTAGATTTGGGATGACGCGATTTGAGATTCTCGAATATGAGATATTACGTATCTATCCCGAGCAGTGCTGGGTTGGTCTGCTTACATTCATAAGAAAATCCTGACAATATTTTTTGAGCAGTGAGACGAATTCTAAATACCAGATATGTTTGTTGATGAAAGACGACTGTCACGAATAAAGTCACATCTTAACAAGAAACTCACGAATAAAGTCACATCGTAACAAGAATATCGTGAATAAAGTCACATCGTAACAAGAATATCACGAATAAAGTCACATCGTAACAAGAAACTTACTGGATAAATTTACGTCCTGCCTGTGCATTTATTCCAGGTATCATTGGCGCGCGTATGTACGTGGACTCGCTTATGTAGCTGGTACACTAGGAAAATGAATAGGTAATATTATCCTAATAGTGACACTTGTTACATGTAGCACTGATATGCCCTGTTACCTGGCCTAACTGGGTCAGAATGAACATCACAAGGGCCAAAAAATGCATCGGTATTTGGACAAACTCTCCCTCATTTCTGTGAGTGAAGGAGTTGTTCATTAATCGTCCTATTTGTGTTCCGCTTCATTTGTCCTGCTTGGACTGAGTCAATACATTGCTTTAGCTTCCTAACAATGTTCCTGCCTCGCCCGTAACTCTAAGCAGCGCAGTGCAGTTGTTAAGTAAAGTTTCTTCATTTGTTGCTGTCGTTCGATGAGCTCAGACGTCTTTATGAGGCTGACATTGCCCAGAATTGTGTTCTCGGCCTCAAGTTTCGGAACTAAATGAAGCCATATCATTAATATTAACATTGTATTTTCTCATGTTTATTTTGTAAGGTGAACTTGGAGGAATGTTGTGGTTTGTTTTCTCGAGTTTTATCGTTTAGTTTTCAACCCGAATGGCATTACAAGTCAAATCTTTATTGCATTTCGAACATTGCCTGAATTGAAAACATGCCCTAATTTTATCATAGTAAATTTGCAGAATACTTTTCAATAAATGTTCCTTCCTCTTGCATCTAAAATGAAAGGTTTTTCCATGTTTCACAATGACGTACGATGAACTAAACTCCGTAAACATTTCTCTGTCAAGACGATTTCTACAGAGAAACATGAGATCATGACTCAGAAAATACTTCTCATTTATCGTGTTTTACGCAATTCGATTAAATTTCTGCATCAAATTTCCTTTTTGAGTTACCGACAAAAGAGCACAAAATTTATAAATTTACCCCAGCAATGTAGAGTGACTGAGACAACCACCACTTCCGAGCATGACTGAGTGACAATACACAACAAACTGGACTCTTCGAACACTCCCAGGGCACATTTCTTGTTGAACTACTGCACTATTTTGTTGACTGTCGCATTTGTATTCTATGCTACTCGTATTTTATTTATTCCTTGTTTCCTAGGCTGCTGATGCGTTCCTGATGCTCGTGAGCCCGTATGATAGCTGCTCATAGAAGCGTTTTTTGCCTATTTTCTCATTTATGAAAAAATGCACTATTGTGCTCGCCATGTCCGTCCGTCTGTCTGTCCGTCCGTGACTTCATGTTTTCGTCGACGAGAAAATGCGCTGTCTGTCACTCACTGCAGTGTGAGTACTGAGTTAAATATATATATATTTTTTTTTATATTTTTTTGCAGCCAGTCGGCTGCTGTTGCGGCTGGAGTTGAATATTTCCGTGAGCTGACGCTGCACCCCCGCGCGTGCCAAAGTAGCACTCAGGTTCTATCTTGGGATCGTTGTAAACAACAGCTTTAGTACTCAGTAAACACCAGCTCAGACTTCGAGTAAACTCTTCGTGCGACGCCTAATTGCTCTCACTGATCTTTTTTTCGTTGCTGTGTGCAGCGCGCATGAGGAGCGTGCTCTTATATGCGCATCGAGTAACGTTTCAGTTTGACTGTATGAAAAGCCGCACAAGAAACTTGTATAAAAGTTACTACTCCAACGGATTTTATTCCATTAAAAAATTTGTCAAGGGTGTTTTAGTGAAACTTGGATTCCTGTTACAGAATAACGAGGTTTTAAAAAATCAAATGATGGCTTCTCATCAATATATTTACTTCACAAATGTTCCATGAAATTGTTCCATGCATGTTCCAATTCACATGAAATTTGCTTCTATAAAAAACACTAATTTTAAGCTTTGAATCCATTTTACGCTTTGTATTACTAACAATCCGAATAAGTATTTGTTTAAAATTCGAGTCCGACTCAAGTGTTACATGGGTCAGGTTTTTGTTCCTTTTTCCGGGACTACATACCGGGACATGGACATTTATTCCGGGACATTTTCCGGGATTACAGTTGACCGTTCGCAGATGTTGAGACCACGGGTTATCTCGAACAGACCCCTCCACCTTCGAGAAGCAGATTACGGTCTTGCTCAAGGAGAAGTCGGAAGTGACCTCTTTCTGGTCGCGTGCCAATTTACTCGAGCCTCGATGATATCGTCCTCCCGATTGCCTTTTTATGGCCGCTTCCTCTACTGGAGATGTCGGCCGTTGATACTCGCCAGGGCCCATACTTTCAAAAAAAAGTTAAGAGATCGTAAGTTTATCAGCCAATCATTGACGGCCTTTCGAGCAAAATCCACCAATCGTAGACAAGAAAATAGAGCGTAAGTACTTACGTTCACTTAGCGAGTTTTGAAAGTATGGCCCCAGGTTCGATTATTCGAACCGGCCTAAAGGCGTGTATAAGTAGAAAAAATATAACTCAGTACTCACTGCAGTGAGTGACAGAGAGCGCATTTTCTCGTCGACGAAAACGTGAGGTCACGAACGGACGGACAGACAGACGGACATGACGAGCACAATAGTGTATTTTTTCCATAAATGAGAAAATGCGCTAAAAATGCGCCCTTGATGAAGTGCGTTCGACATCATCGACCATTATCTGTAAAATTTCACTATCGCGTGATGATTGATAAGGCATTTGCTGTTATTTTCTCGCATTTGCATTGTTTATTTTGTATTCGTATATAAGCGACAGTACCATAAATCAAAATTTTGTGTCACTTGTATTTTGGAAAGTGACTAAAATTATCGTTGATAAGCTCACATATTCAAAATCTAAATCTTTCATTGAATAATATATTTCATTTACCTATGAGCCCTTCATTCTACGAACTCTGTTGGATGAATAAAGTGATGTAATATGTTTGCGAAATAATAATTTAGAGCAATCGTCACTACATAAGTTGAGTTGAAAGTTTTCAGCAATAAGTTATTGCTGAAAATGTGATTTTTCTGAATTTTTTTTACTTTTTATTCTAATTCAAAAACATTTAACCACCGTAGTAGACCTTCTGATTGTTTTGCTTCTGTATGCAATAACTACTATGAACGTGCAATAGTAAATCTTCCAGTAAAGTGTAGCGAATCTGAATCAAATACTAAACATCATTAATCCCGTCAGAAGTTTCATGGAGTCGCCAGTCTCCCATTAAGTTGCCAGGCCACTTGCCATAAACAAACTGATTTATTCTCGTCTGACTGAAATTGTCCTGTCACCTCGCAGGCATCACTGGCACAATTGCATGATGAACTGTCATACTTGCATGATTATTATGTCCAACCTCCTGGCTTCGTGAGCGAGGGTAGGCAGCTGTGTTGCTATCACTCAGAAAAATACATGAGTTATATTGTCCCAATAGTGACACACTTCCTTGCCCGCAACACGAGCAGAGAGCGGACGTAGCACTGATACGCCCTGTTGCCGGACTAAACTGTGTCAGGATGACCCACACAAGGGCAAAAAGTGCATCGCTATTTAGACAAAGTCTCACTCATTTTNGTCACCTACTGTAAACACCAGCCTCAAATACCATTTTTGTTCCCCTAACATTGCCAACCTCCTACGCCAGCTCTATAGTACCATGTTAATGCCAGCCTTAAATACCATCTTTATTCCCAACCTCCTACACTAACTTAGGTCGTCGAACGACTGGTCATAACTCGTTTTTTATTAATAATAATAGCGGTTTCAGCGTTATTAGGCCGTAGGCCTGTCGCCGATTCTTAACATCGCAGAACATTCACAGCATTTTGCGGTCTCGAACTCGCAACTCACTGCTTCAATTCTGCTGTGCTTAACCGCCCGGCCTCCTTCCGATTCTGACCAGAAACTGGCGCACAGAGCTGGGATCGAACCCGCGCCTTTCTGCGCCAATCTTGGTACTCTGAACTTTAACCACTGGGCCACCCTGCTGTGGTACGGCAAATAATCGTGATTCATTTATTTGATCATTCATTGATCGAATATATTAGTTTTAGGTAAATACGGATTTGATTGAAGTTGATGGTATAATTCATCTTCGTTCCTTTTACAATTGCGTCTCATTCATATTAGGAATCTTCTTCATTTCACTCTATTTCACTCAGTTCATTACACCTCTCAGCTAATTTCTCCATGCCATTCGGTATAGCTCACCATTCAGCTGACTTTTTCCTCTAACTTTATCTTCATGATCACTACCAACAATTAATGTTTTTCCGTTCACAGTCTTAAATCTGCGGTGATGAGCCGGCTAGACGGTAGGACGGAAGTCCCATGCTAATAACCTCACAGATTGCGCTCAGGTTGCTGTTAAAATTGCACGAGCTATTGCAGCTTGCAACCCATTTAAAAAACATTGAAGTAGAAGTAGCTGAACTCGACACAGGGAAAGACAGTTATGAGAAAAGTATCTACAGAACGTGTACCGCTTGTTTGTCTGTAGAAATCTGTTATGAAAAACCTTTGCTTTCGTAAGAACTGCAGGTGAGTCCCTATATATGAGTATATTCGTTTCTGGTTTTCGCTTCCTACTATAGATAGTATCTCGTGTCGAATTAAATTTGCATTAGTGGACGAGTTTAGATATCATTGTTACCACCATTTCAATTTCTAAGTAGGTTTCGTCGGAAACATGCAAACAAAGTTAGCAGGTTTAATTGTAAAATTAAGCAAATAATTGAGCCAAATACTTTGGAAGTGATCGGGGAAATCGTTGAACCAGTACAAAAAATCTCTGCTCGGATCATACCTAACCCGCTGATTTTTCCGCCATATTCTTGAGCTGTAGTGCACGGAGTAATTTATATACAGCATTTCTGTCTTCTGTCGGTGGAGGTAGCATGAACCAAAGGAAACTATCATGAGATTTAGTGAAGGCATTGACATGACGCCTTGGGTGATCGCATTGAGATGCAACCCGCTGTGCGGCTGCTATAGAAGCTGCACCCGTGCAGAGGGGAGCAATACAAGCGTCTCTGTGTTCCCAGGATATTTGCTTAACTTCATCCCGTGATCGTAATCGTGCCTGAGCGGCTGCTTGCTCCCGTTTATTTTGTAACTTCATCCAGTGCTTGCGCTCGTGCCTGAACGTGTTGCTCGCTCCCTCTTATGCTCAGAATTTTATTATGATGTCCATTGATGCGCCTTGTGAGTCCTAGTACTTTTAACGATGTACATATTTCTACAGAGAATTTCTAAGAAAATACGAATAAGGAACGTGAATTTAAATTTCGTTCAATGACAAAGTGAATGTGTTTTGCTTTTGAAGATGGATGTGCATGAAGGTAAGAGTGCTGAATGTTGAATACATAATTTCCAAAGGGACCCATTGAAACCTGCCTGTCACTGGACTGCGTTGTCCGGGACCTGTGCGTCCCCTGCCTGTCACTGGACTGCGTTGTCCGGGACCTGCGCAAATATTTTTATGTCACGTTTCGGTTCCGCGGAATTAGATGTGTGTACTTCTCCACTGTTTATGTTTTGAATTTACTTGCTCTTATTACTCGTCTCAGACGTTAGTGGAAAACATTGAAGAGGTCTGAAACGTTTTCGTGCGGGAAAAGTTACTATTTCTATTTCACATACGTGACTTTTGTATGCAAGTTTCTAAGACTCCCTCCGCTACTGCAATTCCGAGCCGAGTTCCATTAAAATCAATTAAGAAACTTATTACCTAAATTGCAGCGAAAATTGTTGCATATTTTTCTTTTCTGTTGTCATGCCCTTGATGAAGTGATATGCTGGTATAGGTACTCGCAATTTACAGGATTTAGACTGCCATGGACACTGCATTTCCGAATCGATTTTAATGATATTATACACCTCCTGTTTATTCACATTCCGTAGTTATAGGATCATCGACCAAATTTCTTCATTTCAACATCGTCATGAACAAAAATTTCCCTGCCTGAACCTACTCCCGAGTCATCTTTCATGCCACTGTATGACTTAAAAAAACAGCAAGGAAACGACTAAGGCTGATTATGTTCATTCCAAACCATGAGGAAAATAATACGCATTTATTTTCCCTATTCCTTGGCAGATGGTGAGCTTCACAGGCTATAAAACTCTAAATAAATTGAACGCTAAAGTGCCAAACTGGCCTTTGTTTCGTCTTTTGAAAGTGTTTCATTCTCATTTTCTCCAGTTGCATCAAATTAGTGCGTGAAACTTTTCATTCTTTGAAAATTTTATAGCGTTTTCTTAAGTTGCCCAGATTGTTGAGATATTGCGTTCCTGCAATCCTTTCTTGCCATCATTTGGCGCCATCTAAAAGCCCTTAGAAAGTCTAGTGTTTTTACGTGAGAAATTCTCCCAATTTTCCACCGTAAAAAGTGTAAGGGATGAGGCTATGAGCATTCTCATTTCATATTCGCTGCTGAGCGGCGGGAAGAATTAGTGCCGCGGTTGCTGCGAGATTTTTCGAGGCTATCGTTTGTGGATGACTAATTTGCAGTTGTTGCTGCTTAATTTTTTTCGCGTTTTTCAAATAACGGAACTTGATAATTTTTCGTGAATCATGTACGATTATTGTTCTGGTGTTAATAGTATTTTAGAAAACCTAAAAAGCTTTAAAAATATATATATATCGGATTTCAGATGTTGATAAAGAATTATTTTAATTTAGAATGTAAATACAACTTGCCATTGAGCGGCACATTTCGTGGGCTGGGATTTCAAAACTACAAAAGCAATTAGCAATTGTGAGTTTCAACGATACAGAAAATTTTATATTGTACCTTCAAGATATCATAATATTTCATCTCATTCTCATCACAAACAACTATAATATAGTTGAGATGTTGTTGTCACGATGCCAGCTTGTATATACCAGATACCATCTCTCGGGCTCACTTATCCGACTTGCTGATTGAAACTAATGCCTCACCAGCACCTGGGCTGTCGTTGACAGACGAAGGTTTTTTTGCTTGTGCGGGTTCTCTCGCCCGGCAAATTACAGTTTTTTGCGCTGAGATTTTCCACGAAGATAGCCAAGGAAAGATGATCTGTCGGGATATGTTTATTATTTCATTTCTACCGGAGCTCTTACTGCTTCTGCGTGCCGAAACTTATATTGCTGTTGTGCGCTGACACTTTTACCGCTGTATTTAGTATCTACGCGTTTGCAGTTTGAAAGCGTGTGAAGAATTATAATGCCTATAATGCAGTTGCGTTGCAGACACTATACAACTGCTGTGTGCTGATTCCGGGGTTTGTAGCGCGCAGCAGACTCTAGTGCCGCTGCTGTGAGCAGACTCATGTGCAGCAGTGTGCAGAGGGTGCAGAGCGCCGCGCCCGCGGATCGATGTACGGCACTGCAGGTCTGCCGCGCTCGCCACAGCTGACGCCAGCGGCTCGACTTCACAGCGCGGTCACTTATATGTTGTTGCCGGTTAACCTTCTTGTCGTTCCATGCTCAATAATTTTGTTTTATTCTATTGTTTTATAATATTGTTTTCTTGTAATCAATAATTTTGTTATATACGATTGTTATCATAATATTTTTTTCTTGTAAAATGTTTAATCTTATTCAATCATGTGATGCCTCAATGCCCCATGTGTTATTCGTTATTTACTCAAGTTCGCCAAGTTTTCGCTACATTTGTATGCGTCATTTATCTCTGGATATCTGTTATGTTCTGATTGTATCTGTTTCTTTAGCTTCACTTGGATTGAATTACCAATAAATTTGAGTTTCACTCATAATTGTTCCCGGCGACAGGCGTTGATATTTGTCATTAATGCGCCGTGTTTTACATTGATGTATTCGCTCCGCTGTTTGTATAAATGCAATTTAAACGTACCATTATTGCTGCTTCTCATTACCGTTTCAAATTGCAGCTCTTTACTGCATCGTACCGCACAAATATCAGTAGATTTACAGGGAATTCGAAAGAAAGTGTAACAAAAATTATCAATACGAGTTTTTTCAGGTAGGTTTGGACGGTACGTCGAAGCTGCATCACTTGGCGGATCAAAGCGACCATGTTTATATTTTCTATAATAATATAATGTTATAATATATAATGTTTATATTTTCTATAAATATATATAGCGACCAGAATTATATTTTCTAAAATATATGTAAGTATGTTAAGCTCCCTCTTTCTTTTCACGGATGGCATCAGCTGAGCTGTAAATTTTTGACGGTTATTGCCATGTTTTCCTATTATGTAGCATATAATTTAGTAATCTCTATTTGTTGCATTGATAATAACGTTTGATGGAATCCGGATAAATATCTGCCTGTGGGTTGTGAATTATGTCTCGCCAACCCACACGTGGAAGAGTAATTGTACGATCGTCGATTCACTTTAAAGTAAAGTAAACATGTCTTGAAATGCAGCATTTCTCGAGCGCTGCGTTTCTTTCTCGGACCCCTTTTACCCTCATGCAAACTGAGCGCCCTAAACTGCGTGCTGCGCGTTGTTTATTGCCTACCGACTCGCCCTGTTAACCACGCATATAAATAACATGATATTTCCATTCATTGTAGTACAAAAATACCATCAGGATGCGCATATAAAATACATGCTATTTCCATTCATGGTAGTCCAAAAATACCATCAGGATGCTTCTGGAAAAAAAGGCAGTCAAACAGTTAGGTATGAAATTTCGGTGGTTACGAGGCCTTTTTTGCTCTCTAAGTATTAATTAGTGATTATAATTGTACGACTATCCCACTTGATCTGGATTCTTAACAAATAATCCTGGTAATCTTGGTTCTGGATTTTTAACATATAATCCGAAGATATTTTGTGACCATGTGACAACTTTACGTCCCATGGCTGTGATTTGTGGATTTTTTCTCTATAACAAATGGTTCGATGCCTTATGTTCCTTTGTTGTAGCTCTGAACGCTGCAGTGTCTGGCCAGGCTGGTGCCCCTCCTGTATACGATGTCTACATCTTTGGATGGATTTTTAGCGCATTTTCTCATTTATGGAAAAAAATGCACTCTTGTGCTCGTCATTTATTCAATTATATTCCGTGAGTTTTGCTGATACGCTAAAGCTTTTTTTTTTGTTTTGTTTATGGCTTTGCTCCTGATCCTCCAGAGGGTGAGTGGCCGAGGGTGTCTCTGATGCCTCATTAGCAGGCGCTCAACGGCCGTGTGTGGCCATTACAGCGTCTCTGCGTCTCTTTGTGACGTTTTTATTTGTCCTTCCCATTTACGTCTCCTCTAATAAAAACGTCACTGCTGCCCTCACTGATTAATTCTTATGTGATGCAAGTTCAAGAAAATTAGTCCACGGTAATAGGGGTTCAGATTGTAATATCGTAATGATTTTCATTCATTGTCGTCCGTCTATTATAGGTAAGAACTATGCATCGCTCCTACTCAGTAATAATAGCAACTTTGAAACCTACGCACCCGAATGATGGTAATTTGATCCTTTTCCCCAAAAATTGAATTATCAGATTTAGTCACCTGACGAGTTGTATGCATAAGTTGCCATGAATTCTCTACACGCGCTTCAAAGCTGACAGTTGTGCTAGCTAATTTATTTCTTATCGCATTTAGAACGCTGTAATGCATTCCGACTGCCTAGTTTATGCTTTAAGGGAAGACAGCAAGTGATATGTTATCTTAAAAATTTCATTGTTAAGAAAGGATGAATTCAAGATCAATCCCTGGGTGGGTTGATAATTTCTTATAGACTTGTCAAATATTTGCACGGGAACAATTCTGAATGTTGTCCTAGAAGTTCAGGCACTTGAGAGAAAATACTTTTAATGCAAAACGGGAGATGTTTGTTGAAAGGTGAAACAAACTATTTTGGCGAGAGAGAGAGCGTTAGTGGGATACGAGAGCGGGAAGAATTGTGCTGCAATCGCTCGTAAGTTAGGGGAACTTTGAAATCGCTAGAAAAGTTAAGCATTCTTGCTCTCTCTAGCTGATAGCAGCGAGCATGAAATTGAATGAATGCCTCTGAATTATCAAGAATAAACCTTCATAGACGAGTTTGATCGTTCTTTGTTTACAATTGTTTTAACGGAGAAGCTCTTGCATGAAGCGTCGCAGCTAATGGACGAGCATACCTTTTAACCCTCGCAGCGAAGTGGCCTCGGTGTGCGACAGATGTCAAAATATTTTCTGCCCTTGTAAACGTTGATTGAGGAGTCCTCTTGAAAAGCTCCAGTTCGGACGTGTTAGGTGTTTCGTGAATTCACTTGGAATTTCACAGCACAGAAAATGCATAGAAAATTCCCCTATATATTCTCTGAGGGAAATTTAGGGAGACCAGCTAAAAATTAGAGAACTCGTGTGTATACAACTTGCAGAGTAGATATTGCACCATGAATTTAAATCATCAACTGAAGTTACCGGAAATCTTTATATTTACAATTCTATAACACTAAAACTATAACGGCGCTTTCTGAGCAAGGTTTTAAGTTTGACAATAAACGGAGCACCGGATGTGGCAGCTGAAATTTTAGTATTAACTCAGAACAAACGACAAATAGTAGTAATAATACAAATAAAAATAATCATAAAGGGACAACAAAAATTTCCTTCTGAACTGTATCGCAAAATTCATCAAGTTTGATTTACAAAGATGGAGTATAATATATGTTTTAATGTTATTCTTGCATAGTGTTTGCGCAAGAAGCTACGATGTTCGTGCCGATTCTGTTGAAGTAGTATCTGTAGAAGGTTAAATTAGACTTAGAGCATCAATTTTTGAGACTTCGCTCTATCTTTAATGCTAATTTGTGCAGTTCTGACCGAGCAATGTAGGCTCCATTATTGGCCATGTATCTGGTTGTTAGTGTGCTGATCTTTAGAGTGAACTTCGTATTGGTGAGATGGGAGACGTTTAGTATGCGCAGTCACGACCTTAGGTCGCCTCAGCTTGTGGAGCGATGCGTCGCTCTCACTCGGGTAAACTTGCTCCAAATCGCTTCTCAAACTGCTGATGCTCTGGCGGCGCCCCACTCCAACACAGATATTAATAGCACCATGGTTGAAAAGGTTGACCCACGAGAAGTTCCGTTTTTCAGTTCAGCTTACTTGTTACGTCACGTAGATCGAGAAACGTAAACAAACCCGTCATTCCCATGACGGATTGGTTGACTGGTTTCATCGCATTTAGGTGATTGGTTAATGCCCGTGACGTCATTGAGATCAGTCGCGTCACAGGCGAACAACGAACTACATCCGCAAAAATGGGCTTCTGATGGGTCAACCTTATACTAGTTTAACCGAGAGTAGCGCTATCGCCAGAGAGGCGTAGGCTGGAAGCAGGTTGGGAACCTGATAGAAATTTCAGTTTTTGGTGTAAAACTATCGAAAATATTAGAAATTCGAGGAACTATGCTCCTTGAAAGTATTGTCAATTGAATTAGGATTGTGCAATTGACGCTCAATGCGAGTGAAGGGATAACATAGTTGATAATGCGCGATGGGGTTCTAGGACAGGAAAACACTAACATCCGTTGGCAGCTTTTTTCAACCGAGTCCGTGCAACAGCAAATGGCGCTCCACCCTCAAAGAATTCTTGGTACAAAAAAAAAACTTTAATAATTTTTATTATCTCTCTGTACGTAAGTACTTATATCATTAGTCTGCTTAAATCGCAAGTTCACAAGGAATTTAAAAGCAAAGAAAACGCCAAGAAAATTCACCATATCGATATTGAAAACGTTTCGGAGTCCAGCTCCATCATCAGTTCGACTAAACTTAGTTTAGTCGAACTGATGATGGAGCTGGACTCCGAAACGTTTTCAATATCGATATGGTGAATTTTCTTGGCGTTTTCTTTGCTTTTAAATTCTTTCTGTACGTGTGATATTCTGCAATGGACATGAAATGTGAAGCTGAAAATGTGCTTCGATCTTTGATTGAGTTTAAATAACGCTCAAGTCGACCGCCCGTTTGGTCCTCAGGCCCAGTCAAACAGCACACAATGAGTTAACTCGAGACTTCATCGAATACTTAATGAAATACTTAATTTATTGAAACTTCTCCTGCACTTCCTGCAACGTGATCACAACGCGTGGGGGAGGGGAAGGGAGGGGCTTGCGCTAATTAACAACAGACTTGCTCATTGTCACCGAAGCTCTTCTTGTAAATCTCAAAGCGAGAACTAATTCTTCATTTGTATGATTAGTGCGAAGATGCAAATCTCGATATGCTTCTGCAGAGACAGTTGAGAGAACTTGATTTTGAATTCATTTTTATGTCTGCAAATTGTAATTTATTGTGTAACATAAGTATAAAGAAAGAACCATGTAACTGAAATGTTTGTTACTATGATTAGTTTAAAGAAATGTTCGTTTTTTTTATTTAATTTTGTGATCATTTGCAGGGAGCAGCCCATCTTCTCCTGCAAGGCGCACGTTTTCCACATCGACCCCAAGACAAAGCGTTCGTGGATACCCGCCTCGTCCTCGGCCGTGTCCGTCTCCTTCTTTTACGACTCCACCAGACAGCTTTACAGGATCATCTCCGTGGAAGGCACCAAGGTTCGTACTCGACCCTTTCACGTGAATAATGTACACTGTACACATTTTCACACAACACATTTCACATGTACCATTTACATGTTCATGTAGTACAATAAACAATTAAGAGTGCAGTCTCTAATCTATAGTTAACAAATAAGAAATAAAATAAATTAGCAGCGTTAAGAATGCTTTGAAGTACGGTTTATTATGCAATACAGGCCTATGCTTGATGGGTCTATATGAAAAATTTAAGCGCGGTTTGCATTAAAAGTGCGGGTAAGGTACGATGATGTGGGTTGTGTGTGATCGCAGTCTGAGTTATGGTCACGGGCAGTGGCATTATTTTAATGCAAAGATTACGGCGTGGGACAATGTGTGTGCAAAAATACGTCGCCTTGTCGCAATTCGCGTGCAAAAAAAAAAGGGGTGGTGACAACTTATAGGCAAAGATTACGGCGTGCTGACATAATTTGTGTGTAACTATTTCGTCGTGGGACAGTGTTTGTGCAAAGATTACATTGTGGTGAATTCGTCTTCAAAAAAGGTGATTGTTCAGCGATGTATGTGCTGGAGTTTCAAGCTGCGCGATATGGCAGAAACTGTTGGTATTCTGCTCGCATGGCATAGTGAAGCAATCTTGCTATGATTCCTTGCACCACAACTTCAGTTCACTTTGCGTTTTGCCTCGAGATCCCTGTTCGCTGTTTCGTCTGAAGATCCCTGTTCGCTGTTTCGTCTGAAGATCCCTGTTCGCTATTTCGTCTGAAGATCCCTGTTCGCTATTTCGTCTGAAGATCCCTGTTCGCTATTTCGTCTGAAGATCCCTGCTCGCTGTTTCGCCTCGAGATCTCTGTTCGCTGTCTCGCCTGAAAATCCTGTTCGCTATTTTGCCTCGAGATCCCTGTTCGCTGTCTCGCCTGAAGATCCCTGTTCGCTGTCTCGCCTGAAAATCCTGTTCGCTGTTAGTACCGAAAAGACAAATCGCTCGCTTTAGAAAGAGTTTTGCACAGCAGGGAGGTTATTCAGGAGGAAGAGAGGGGCGGTCTCTCTTTGCTCGGAGCAAGAGAGGCGAGTTTCATTCGACAACCCGGAACTACGATCGAGGCATATTTTCCGGGGCTGGAGTTCTGAGTTCTGTGGAAATAAATTTCTCGCGAAGATTCTCATTCTGTTTCCTTGAAGAAGATTTTCATCGTTCATTTCGCTCTACTCCTCAATAAATTATGAGCAGAGTTCTTTTGAATAAAGAATACTTTGTGATGATCCGAACATTTTTGCTGAGAACTAAATACTTGAGCCACTGCATAATTTCATTACAGATAGCAATGCTACCATGTCGAAGACTAATGATGTCTAGTTAATTACACTCGACTTATTTGGGAACGATATGAAATTGTGATATTTTCATTTATGATGTTCATAATATTGCTGGGATTTGAGATTTGTTAAACGGCTGAAATCGGAACGGTGTTAGAGTTCGGGACTTTCGAATAGTTCATAATCCTCTATGTGCCGGTCAACTCGGGTCAGGTAAAAGATTATCCGAATAGTGTCTTGATTTACAAAATCGTCCTCTGTCGTATTTTCTGCGATCTTCGCTCAATCGTGTACAGAGGTTCGCTGGTGTCTTCAGAATCTTGTCATCAATTTTACACTTGTTGGTAGTTTTTAAAATCTCATCGGAACTATTTTTTCTTGCTAGTCGCGCCTAGCACGTCAACACTACTTTGACCACCAACTTGGTCTCACTCACAAGACACCCGACACGACACTGGCTTGAAGACCGCACGGCCACACAGGTGGCCCACTATAGTTCGGGACTGTACACTAAGGCTGGCTTCGCAGCATATACCCCACAACCCGCAAGCCAAGCCGAGCATCGTTTCTCTATTTTACCCTAAACTCGATGTGCTCAGTCTCCCCAAATATACCTACCGTAACCGCTAATTAGAATTCGTAATTCGAACTCTTTAATCATTTCTCTCACATCACTTGCGGAACCGAGGATTTAATGTTGATGCAATGCCATGTAGGAACTTGGATGTTTGTGTGTGTGGGCTTTCATTTTAATTTATTTTATTGAATGATGAATATTGTCGGACTTTACATCATTAGTATCGGTGTATGGAGGTATTGCTGTATTCAATGACAGACGTGTGTTATTTGTACTTATTTCCGGAGTCACTTGATAAAACAATAATTTATTAATTATTATCAAGTATTATTTATGGTGAAATGTCTCAATCAATTATAAGGGTTGGGGAAGTTATTCTACTCATGCAGGCGGTAATGAACAGCACCATCACCCCCAACATGATGTGTAGTGATGTTCTCATTATTAACCACCATGTACAGGCTGTCATCAACAGCACCATCACCCCCAACATGATGTGTAGTGATGTTCTCATTATTATCCACCATGTACAGGCTGTCATCAACAGCACCATCACCCCCAACATGATGTGTAGTGATGTTCTCATTATTAACCACCCTGTACAGGCTGTCATCAACAGCACCATCACCCCCAACATGATGTTCACGAAGACCTCGCAGAAGTTCGGTCAGTGGTCGGACATGCGCGCCAACACCGTCTACGGCCTCGGCTTCTCCACGGAAGGAGAGCTCAACAAAGTCAGTTGCTGCCTCGCTTACCGCTGCTATATACTTACGTGATATTACTCAGCTTCTAACTAATATTCTAATAATAACTAATATTCTAATACACGTAAGTATACTCGGCTTCTCCACGGAAGGAGAGCTCAACAAAGTCAGTTGCAGCCTCGGTTACCGCTGCTATATACTTACGGGATATTGGGCTTCTCTTGTGAACGAAATGAACCTACATTATAATATAATGTCCATAATCAGGGTTTTTACCGGTCATGGAAAATCTGGAAAAGTCATGGAATTTTGTTTTTAAATACCGGTACGAATCCTGAAAATATAAACCTCCATATAAACCTCCATGATAACAAATATCCTTGTCGGGGATATTATATTTTCTTCGGGGATGTCCTTCGCTGTGTGTCGGAAATTATTAGACAAATCTTGTTTAATTGAGGTCGTTTAATTTGAGAGGGGAAGATTGGTCTAATTTTCGTTATAAATAAGGTAAACTTGTTCGTGTTGAATATACGTGTCAATTAGATACTATGCAATCTTGTTTCTTCATAAAATAAATTCGATAAGAGAAAAAGAATGTGCAACCAAAGATTCACATCAGCAAACTTGACTACGGTGGATCGTCTTCTTAATATGTATTTTCTTGAAATAAAAATGCTCAGATTTGCATGTGCAACTTTACTAATTTGTTTTCCTGTTTGCAGTTTATAGAGAAATTTCAAGAAGTGAAAGAAGCGACGCGGACGGGCAAGAGTAACGGCACACTGGGCGGCAACACGTCGCTGCCTGGTGAGTGCTGTTCTTGTGCTACTCTTCTTGATTAATGAAATGTGATACGATAATTCAGTTGTGATAGGTATTGTTTTGTTTTTGAACCTGATAATTCAACTGTGATATTGTTATGCTTCTGAACCTGTTTAATGTGTTTACTCAGTGTTTGTGGCAAGATTTACAACGCATTGTTCTTACTTTCTATGCCTCGTTGATAGATGGTACTACGACTTGGCCCAACTTCGTGTCACTTTATGCGAAGAGTAAAATATTTATTTTTATTTAATTTTTATTAGCTTTCTTTATAATATTTTTCTTTATTTATTAATTTAATTTTGAGATCTGATATTCAATTTTTTAAATTTATTTTTGTTTCAAATTTATTTATTGGCAATTAATCATAGTTCAGTTGAAGGGATAGGCTAGTGAGTGTGGTGTGGCGTGCAGGTGGCGGGGGCGGCGTCGGGATGGCGGCGGCGGCGGTGGGGGGCGGCGGCCCCGCGTCAGCGTCAGCATCGCCGCTCACAGCACGCTCCAAACTCCAGCAGCCTGACGCCATGCTGGACGTCAGCATCATGAGTGCAGGTACGGGGTGCTGACGCCATGCTGGACGTCAGCATCATGAGTGCAGGTACGGGGTGCTGACGCCATGCTGGACGTCAGCATCATGAGTGCAGGTACGGGGTGCTGACGCCATGCTGATGCTGCGTTGTCGGTATACACCTGCACTACTTCATAGTTTATAACCTACTAAAGTAACCTTACTTTATAGTATATATACTACTAAATAACCTTACTTTATAGTATATATACTACTAAAGTAACATACTTTGTTCACTATCTCGGAAATTGATAATGAATGTTGACGCTTCATCCCCCGCATGCGCATGACGGTTGCCCTGACGCTGCTATTCTCGTGCACGCTCCGCATGAACGCATGCGTGGCGTATAGTTTCTGTTGTATGAATGCTTCAACTGCCTGTGTTGTTAGGATTTCTTTGATATTGATAATCTTAACTTATTTTAATAGATAATCTTTCTCCTACGGGGATTTTTCATTACGTGTATCAAATATAATTCAATACACTGTTTTGGTAGTAGATTTTCGTCTTGGTGATGTTGACGTAGACATTACATTTATTTCTTATCTCTAAAAGACGTAGTTTCATGATCGATGCATGTTGTTCACTTACAGCTTTTGAAGCTACGAAATAAAAACAAATTTCTTGCCGAAAATTAAAAGGGTCAAAAGGTGCATTAATTTCGATTTGAAAACGCCTTCCAATTATAAATTGCCTCGCGTAATTACCTATTGTAATTACTTCACGCCTACAATAATTTTTTATTTTCATTAATTTTGTGATGATTTCCTGGATTGTTGATTTGTAATTTAGTGCAGCGTTTTGTTCGGAATAGTTCGACATTTTTTATGCGTTCATTATTGGGCTTTCACGGCAGAATTGGATTTGCTGATCCAAAACTTGAAGAAATATCAACTGGCAAACGCAACATTTAGTTGTCGACCTTCTCACCTTAAACTGAACATTCCTACGCGGCAATCTTGCGGTGGTGTTCCTTGTTGTTCTGCTCGACAATCCTGCGATGGTGTTCCTTGTTGTTCTGCCCGACAATCTTGCGGTGGTGTTCCTTGTTGTTCTGCCCGACAATATTGCGGTGGTGTTCCTTGTTGTTCTGCTCGACAATCTTGCGGTGGTGTTCCTTGTTGTTCTGCCCGACAATCTTGCGGTGGTGTTCCTTGTTGTTCTGCCCGACAATCCTGCGGTGGTGTTCCTTGTTGTACTAAGAACATCGAACACACAACAGCGCTTCGAACACAGCAGGCAGTTCAGGCCTCACAGCAGCCCTTGCATGCGTCACGAGCTCAGAATTGCTTTCTTGATTCTCACGAACATTCAGACGAAACTGGAACTGCATCGAGACCTCGAATGTTGCTGCCAAGAACAACAAATCTAATGACGCGTTCTTTTGACTCAGCTATTCCATCTGCAGAAAATAAGAGTATTGCGAGCGACTGTAGAATTTCTCACGAGCGAATGTTGCTGCCAAGAACAACAAATCTAATGACACGTTCTTTTGACTCAGCTATTCCATCTGCACAAAATAAGAGTATTTCGAGCGACTGTAGAATTTCTCACGAGCGAATGTTGCTGCCAAGAACAACAAATCTAATGACGCGTTCTTTTGACTCGGCTATTCCATCTGCAGAAAATAAGAGTATTTCGAGCGACTGTACTATTTCTCACGAGTCGAGACTCGAGCGCAGTAGCGGCCCAGACATCGCACGGCTATACTCATCTGTTGGTGCCACTGAACTTTCATCCACGAATAACTCACCATTGTCAGAAAATTTCACTTGTTTTAATATGATTCCTAATGAACGAAACTTTGAAAAATCCTTGGAAAACAGCCTTAAAGAACACCAGCCTATGAGCAGGTCTCGTGATGAAGAAACATGGAGGTCTGTCAAGTGTAATGTTCTTCACAAACACGATGTTGGCGTGAAAAATTTCGACATATCCCACCCTCGAAATCACGTTTCAAGTACAGCGAATCTACAAGAGTTTGGCCACAATGCCAACCATAATAAAGCTAATTCTAGTGCAAACGATTCGAGAAGACAAAGAGCCGGCTACGAAAAAACGATTTCTAAAGAAAATTACGATTTCTCAGCCACAACGGCTGACCACCTCTACTGGAGCTACATACATCGCACTCACACATGGCCCCAGGCGTCCCGTGGCACCAGCGGTGCAGGCTTGTCACTTCATTCTTATATACCCGGCTTATTAATACAGCTTATATACTATCATATGGCTTATATATAATATAGCTAACATGGTTTATTATTGTTCCAAGACTGGCGTTAACGACAGCCATCTCGTCTTAACCACCCGCTGGAAAAAATATTACGTGAAAACCAAATTGCCCACTCGAATATATATTTATGTGAAAAGTGAATTTGTCCGTTCAATGGGTCGTCACATACACAATATTAGCTTGTCAAGTGAGTGCGCTGCATTGATGTGATACTGCAGCGGTAATTGAGTCATCTCAATACATTAACAGTGAGGTATCTTACTTATTAGTTAATGTGACGATAATGCTTTTCGGCTCATACTCTGATTATGATGTTCATTTCTTCGTAACAATTGAATGGTTTCGCCTTATTTTCTGTGGCTTGTGTAACTAAATTCCAGTGTTACATATCTGCTGACGATCTTTGTACTGGTAACCTGGTCGCATTATGCTGTCCATAAATTAATGAAGCAAGTGAAGCAAGAATATTTCTGGCAGATACTCTACCAATAACAGGTTGCGTTACCATAGATATATCTATATGACGGAATGGTGATGATGAAGCAAGTGAAGCAAGAATATATCTGGCAGATACTCTACCAATAACAGGTTGCGTTACCATAGATGTAGGTACGTACCTATATGACGGAATGGTGATGCTGTTTTTAAGCTGCCTGCCAGATTATTATCTATTCGTGCGTTGGCAGTGTTAAATATTTATACATTATAAAGCCAAAAGATAATATCTCGTCATCTATATTAGTATAGTTTAATCGTTTTCTGTGTTAGTTTGCTAATCCTATAAACTTCGTGATTTTCCGCCATTTAAGCGGATTATCAAAAGGCAATTCAGATTGCTTGGGATTGAGTTGCTTTCCAATTGTTTACCCCGGCGCAATTGTTTAATCTGGCGATATAAGCTTAATGTTGGATGGGGAAGCAAATACGATTGCATGGAGTGGCGTTTAAATTGTTAGTCCTGTGCCTTTACTTTCCAAACTCGCTAAGTGAACGTAAGTACTTACGCTCTAGTTTCTTGTCTATGATTGGTGGATTTTGCTTGAAAGGCCGTCAATGATTGGCTGATGAACTTACGATCTCTTAACTTTTTTTAAGGTGAATAATAGATTCAATAAATTTCTCATGTGCATCCTATCGTCTCGCCAGCCTTTGAAGCATGAAAATTTATTTTTAGAGTTGTGTTTTGTTTGCAAGGCCTGTCATTGTATCTTTTATTATATTCTTTCTTGTTGTGGACTCTGAATGGCCGCTGATAGTCCAGAGGGCGTTTTTAATTAAACTTCATCTATTTCTTTTTAAGTGGTAACTGTAGAGTTGTGTTTGATGTGATGTTGTCTAAAACGTTATGTATTACATCGTTATGTACATATGTATTGTAATGTAAAGAGTGCCATACACCAATGAGTTCCTTCCTTTGTACTTGATTATTCGAGGCGATCGAGGCTTCAGGCAGACTAGTATAGCGCTCACCCTCTTAGTTGACTCAACATTTACTTTACTCAGGGATGAGGGCCGCATAAAAGTTAATTTGAATATCTGAGAGCTGAATATCCTATTATATATTTTTGTGGCACGCGGTGTGCCAATGCCTCATTGCTTGGTGTGTCCATGTACTAACGTATTTATCAATTTAAAAACGTAAAATTAGGTAAATTAGTCAAGCAATTATGAGACACATGCAGATAGGGATTATATCTATCTAAGTCCGACCAATCACCGCTAGCGCACAGACATGTTAAAAGTACGAACTAGTGTACGAACGAGTTTTAATACTGAATACGTGAAGCATCGAACTATTCATGATTAGGTTAGTTTAACCGGGGGAGTTGTATCTTGATCGTTACGCTGTAAAGAAGCGCGAGGAATAAGGGTACGCACACAGTGGAAGCAGGTTAGCCCGCGCGGGCAACCTGCTTCAACCTGTCACAAGAATGAACATAGGATAATAATGTAAGTGTTCACAGTGAAAACCTGTACGAATAGGCTTCTGTATGCTATGGTTTCAACCTGCCACAAGAATGAACATAGGATAATAATGTAAGTGTTCACAGTGAAAACCTGTACGAATAGGCTTCTGTATTCTATGGTTTCAGGCACCAGCCTGAGCAGGTAACCAGCACGCTGGCAACCTGCTTTCACTGTGTGCGTACCCTAACATGGTTGCCTGCTTTCTTGGCCCTGACGACGGGTGTGCAGGTGTTGATCAGATGTCACTGCAGCAACAGCTGCTGCAACAACAGCAACAAGCAGCAAATAATGACAACAATAGGCACCAGCGACAACTGTCAGGCTCATCTTTAGTTGGACCGGCGGGCGTCGGGCAGCAGTCGCAGCAGCAGCAGCAGCAGCTGCAGGGTGGCATGAATCAAGGTAAAATGCCCGCAAATATGCACGATAATCTACGATTTGTTATCCATCTTTTTTCGCTTACACGGGAACTACTTTATAACGCTTGTATTTTCTCGTGATAGTACCTTTTTTCGCTTACAATGCAACTGCTTTATAAAGCTAGTATTATCTGCTGAAGATACATGCTTGCGCCTAGGAAACTGAAACTTGTTCATGATGAAAGCATTACAGCATAGTATATACGAGAGCATTATAGTAAACTATGTTCATTTTCGTAAATAATCGAACGACGATGATACGTTATAGTTTTTCGTTCGATTATAAAACGAATTGGTATCAACCGCTTCATATAGATGAAGTGACCGAGAAGTTTAGGGCCAACAGCTCTGTGTTTTTACAAGCCTCTTGAAGAAGTCACGTAAGTCGCTGTGTTATCTAACTACTTCCTGAGGGTTAATGTACAGCCTAAAGGTAATAATGAGACAACTTTGTAAATTCAGCGTAAAATTTATATCGGGAAGGGGGATTTTTTGTGCATTGAGTATAATCTATGTACGAAAATCAGCGCTAGCTAGCACATTTTCTTCACATTTGACGTAAGAAGCAGCCGGGTGCCATACATTATATAGAATTGTGCAGGCGTTTAGTGGCCAGTTTATTACTGCTTTCACTGAGCATTTTATCGGGCGCGTATCTTCGTCAAGGTTTGATGGAACTGTATAGGTGTTGTCATTCGAGTATAGGCTTTTCCTTAAAATAGGTGACTGATCGTGTATTTATCAGGCACACACAAACTATGATCTTGTTATTGAAAGCTCTGTTGAGTGATCAGCAAGCGGCACTGTGCAGCAGCTGTGTAACATTTCTCTTCTGTTTGACGGAATATTTTTGTATATGGAAGAAATTTTTTACCATCAATCAATGTATGCTATTGGTTAACAATTCTAAGCTGTTGTGGTTTTGTCGTTGTGAACTCATAAAGTTCAGGTCCCGATAGAATATGACAAATTGAACTAAGTTTTGACAAAATAACGAATAGCGAAGATTTTAGCAATTTTTGCGTTGGGTTAAACCCTATGTTGCGAATATTTTTGATTATCGCGTGCTATACGAGTTCTATCATTAGAATGGAATATGATGAATTATTCACATTGGCGAATTCAAAGACATGATATTTATTTATACGGAATTTTCAGTCTAATCAATGTGGATTCTAATTGTATGTTTCACGGAAAAGTTATCATTGCAGTGGTGCTCCGGAAGTTGACTTTAATCAGTTTCAGGTGAAGCGTCAACTTCTGAGAGGGTTGACTTACCAACAAAATTGCTTTAAAACGCGCAAAATTATTTAACACGCATACATTAATGCGTGTGTCGCGGCGACTTTTGAATTTCTGTCGATTTTTGAGTGACCATTTTTGCCAAACGTTTGCGTCGATTTTTAATTATGGTGATTTCCGATACTGCCAAATGTCGAGTTAACTGCTTGTCCAGAGGATACCTTGTGATTTATTGTATTCTATTCCATCATCATGTCGTTAAGTCAAGTTCGTTGTATGATGTGTTAGAACTAATTGAATGTTAAAAATGAGTTAAATGTGTCCTCGCCTGGAATGAATGTTAGGTGTGCCCTTGAGTATTATGTTATTGGTGTGTCGGAATATTGTACCTCACCCACTCACTTCCATCATGAGACCGCTGTATATTATGCCCACCTAAACAACGTAACACCTTATGCACTTGAGTGACCTTAGGGTACCCACACAGTTTGCCCGTGCGGGCAACCTGCTCCAACCTGCCACAAGAATGAACATAGGATAATAATGTAAGTGTTCACAGTGAAAACCTGTACGATTATGCCAGCGCCAGGCCTATTTATTTCAATTTCAGGCGCCAGCCTGAGCAGGTAACCAGCACGCTGGCAACCTGCTTTCACTGTGTGGGTACCCTTATTCTGGGTGTCTCGATATGATATGCTTTTTTTAGCCTTGGATGTGAACTTCATCTCCACACAAAATACTCTTGATTTGAACATTGTACATTTATGTATGTCAATCAAATTCATTCGAATATCGAGATTCACAGGATAATTTTTTTATAATCTATAACTCCTATTTTAGTGTGGAAAAAATATTTTTATACGACCATTAACCATTTTTTTAATTAAATCATCTTGCTCTATTAAATTAATTAAATTTAATCATCATGATATTATGTATGTTTTTATTAGGAGCGTATGATAGTTATATTTATGGACGTGCAGGTCTGCAAGGCAACGAAAGCCCTAAGCACAAGGGGACCGGGGGTGCGGGCGACAAAATATCACAAGGAGGCTCGGGGGGCGGCGCCCCTACAGTAGACTCGCACGTTCAGCTCAAGTATGAGAACGACAGACTCAAGCTCGCGCTCGCGCAGAGGTGAGACATAACATTGTATTAAATGCATGTTAACTGCAGTGCAATCTTGTGCTTATACTTTATAGTGGTGGTATTATTAGGCATGGAGAGGGTAAACAATTGTTTACCCTCTATGAGAACGACAGACTCAAGCTCGCGCTTGCGCAGAGGTGAGACATAACATTGCATTAAACGCATGTTAACTGCAGTGCAGTCTTGTGCTTATACATTATAGTGGCGGTATTATTAAGCATGGAGAGGGTAAACAATTGTTTACCTCTATTTAGGGGGTAAACAATATTCTAAACTCTATTGATCATGGAATCAACGAGTAAAATATTGAATTATTGATCATTGAGAGGGTAAACAATTGTTTACCTCTATTAAGATTTGAGAGGGTAAACAATATTCTAAACTTTATTGATCATGGAATCAACAAGTAAAATGTTGAATTATTGATCATTGAATCAACTAGTAAAAGGTTGATCGGTGCTAGTGAGTATAATTTTTTGTGTTGCTGAATTCATTCTTGGTTGTCTCAGCCTTCCAAACGTGAAATGGAAATGGATTTCGACAGGTTGTTCTACCTCCATTCGGACGCATTTTCGTTTGCACATTTGTTTAACCGATTTTTTAGCCTCCTTTTTCAATCGCTGTTCTGTGTGTGAGCAGCAATAACTCAAATTTGCCAATAGAGGATCGCTCAGTAAATTTTTTTAATACACTTCTACCTGTCCAACCGATCTGAAATTTTGCACACTTGCGTAAATTTGGAGACAATGCTCGAATCAAGTGACAGAATAAATAATCAAAATTTTTTTAATTTTTTCTGATTAATAAAGAGAAATTTTAAATACAATTTTTTTAATATATAAGAATAAAAGTAGAAATTCATTGTACATGTGTAACATCGGAGGCAATTGCCTCTTTTGAAGTGTTGTCTTTAAAAAGTAATTTTCAAACGCATATTTAATTCTCGTCTGATTGATTGTACGGCAGTTCGGCGAACGCCAAGAAGTGGGAGATCGAGCTGAACTCCCTGAAGACGACCAACGCTCGCCTCACATCCGCCCTGCAGGAGTCAACCGCCAACGTCGAGGAGTGGAAGAAGCAGCTCCAGACGTACAAGGAGGAGAACACGCGCATGAAGAACAGGATACTCGAGCTGGAGAGCGGCGGTGGACGGGGTTAGTAACGTCCACACTCTCTGCTTGTCCTCTGAACCTTTTTACAGAGCTGATATTCGGTGCAGAGCTGCTATTCAGTGCCTGCATGGGCACTAAGCGCTTATTTCAGTAGTGATTAACCTACCCGAACAAGGATCGTTATCACCGCTTACCCTTAGCACGTTGTCTTTGGGGTTACTCCTGTATGACTCATTTCGAGAACCCGGTTATTGTGGACGAAATTTTGAGTTATTTTACAATAAAGTAGGTCCGGTACACGGCCGCAGCAAAGCAAATTGCTCCAAGCAATTTTCTCTTAACTTTAAATTTGAAACAAAGTGTTAGGCCTGTCCCACGATGTACGGACATTGTCAACCGCTCCTAAATCATTGGCTGGTAGAACATTGAACTTGTTCATGGACATAAATGCTCTACGATTCGGTATATTTGTATTTTGTCAAGGCATAATTTGTTATTTTTTCACATTGTGCAGTTATTTGCGAGTCAGACGAGGCCGGGGAGATTAAACTCCTGCGCTCCAAAATCGCGAGCTTGGAGGGGGAGCTGTCGGCGCGCGAGAACACCGTAGACGACCTGAGGGCGCAGCTCATACGCTCCAGAGCTTCTGATGACCACAAGGAGAGGCTGCAGGTGGGTTACGCTTCTACAACCAGCGTGACTACTGTGAAGTATAATTCAGTTAAATAGCTTCCTTATTGCACTTGAGCCACTGCATAATTTCATCACTGAAGTCAATGCTATTATGTCGAAGACTAATAATGTCTAGTGAATTATACTTAGCTTATTCTGGAACGATATGAAATTTTGATATATTTTTTATCTTCATAATATTGCCCGTTGTGCTGAGACGAAATTTTTTCTTGTAATGCCTCATACTTGACCCCGAGTTTTGCTGTTTAGGTTCAAGGCTTTCTCTCCTTATACGGATCAGAGATAGAGAAGTAGGCTTGAATGTCCTGTAATAAAAAAAAAGTTGTTGGATGGCATTCCTTTCGTATTCTCGGGCGTGGTAGGTTACAAAGTGTAAAAATAAATACTGAGAGGGTTTAAGTCTTGAGTTAGACGCTTGTTCTAGCTGAGTAGTTTCTTATACACGAGTTACTGTGCAGCAAGCGCTGGAGGAGAACGAACAACTGCGTGTAGAGGCAGCACACACGCAGAGTCAGCTGGAGGTGGCGCTGGCGACGCAGGACACGCAGCGTAACGTGGTGGAGAGTGTGAACCAACAGCTGAGTGAGAGACTCAAAGACCTGCTGGCGCTGCACAACGAGCTCAACCACCTGCTTACTACATGAGGCAGGGACGCCCATCGCGCCGCGCTCCTGCGCAACGCCATGCACAGCAACGCGGATCTTATAGGTAATATATTGATTTTATAGGTAATATATTGATATATATATATATATGAACATTGCTCTATATAGGTAAATTTTTTTGTCCTTGTGACGAGTTTAAGAGCTTGTGATCAATTGCTGATGTGCCACCTTCGTCGTCATCCACCGTCTAGGCAACGTCATGCACAGCAACGCGGATCTTATAGGTAATATATTGATTTTATAGGTAATATATTGATATATATATGAACATTGCACTATATAGGTCAGATCCTTTCGTCCTTGTGGCGAGTTTAAGACCTTGTGATCAATTGCTGATGTGCCACCTTTGTCGTCATCCACCGTCTAGGCAACGTCATGCACGGTACCTAACGCGGATCTTATAGGTAATATATTGATTTTATAGGTAATATATTGATATATATATATGAACATTGCACTATATAGGTAAATCCTTTTGTTCTTGTGACGAGTTTAAGACTGTGCTCAATTGCTGATGCGCCACCTTCGGCGTCATCCCCCGTCAAGCTTATTTACGTTACTGTCTCTGAATGGGCCACTCTGCAGGGCAGGGAGGCCCAGTGGTTACAGTTCAGAGTACCAAGATTGGCGCTGAGAGGCGCGGGTTCGATCCCAGCTCTGTGCGCCAGTTTCTGGTCAGAATCGGCGAGGAGGCCGGGCGGTTAAGCACAGCAGAATTGTAGCAGTGAGTTGCGAGTTCGAGACCGCAAAATACTGTGAATGTTCTGCGATGTTAAGAATCGGCGACAGTCCGACGGCCTACTAAACGCTGAAACCGCTATTATTATTATTATTATTATTATTGTTATTATTATAATGAATATTAGTAGATTCACTGCTTCTCAATTATTTAGTGCCCTGAATTTATTTACTTACTGCTGAGTTAGTTAATGCTGCGTGTTAATTAGTGTATCCGTTCGTACGTTTAAATAAATATAATATGTGGAAAACATGTCAGTGATTAACTAACTCACCAGCTATTGATTGCCTGCTGCATTCCATTGTATTTGATGATGCGATACCAGCCGTCCGTGAGAAGTATAGTAACTCGTGTTTAATATTAGAGTCTTGCTTTGAAATTTACAGACGATGAGGAAAAAATTGCGACGAGAATTTTGGTAAATTATTACGCTGGTGTCAAATGAGGAAGCTTGGTGTGTTGGGTTGCAATATTCATGGAAGTATGGGAGAAAGTGTGATGAATATCTGTGATGTGTAATAATTTTATACGAGTATTTAATAGCTTTAATGTCATATTAACCTAGAATTTAAAATTGAATAAAATTCACCATATTCTCATTGCAAGCGTTTGGGAGACAATCTCCATCATCAGGTCGAAATGTCAATAATACAAGCATAATTAATTTGATTACTAAAGTTAATAAGTGGTAATTAAAACCTAAATTTTTCAATAAAAAGAGCGGCGTAATGTTAGAACCTAGCTATTAAAAAGTTGAATGAGTTCCGAAATAGTGGCATTGTTCACATTAGCTTTCCGTTTATACCAGGACTATATAGAATCTTCAACTCAGAAGTACTACTGGATGTGGAGGCTAAAATTTAAAACACGAATATTTTGTACACAATCATAACTCATGGTTAAAATTGAGATCGAAGTCGGTACCGTACGCAGTTTTTCAGTCCTTTTTTCATTTCGAACAAAGACGAAGACATCGTCGATGCAGCACAATTCAAGCTTGATCAGTTCATTCCTCGATTTCCTATTTAGCACATGTAGGATTTGGCAAAAACAGGATATTTTAAATATTTTATTACGATATTAATACGTAGCCGAATTCAAACTACAGAAAATATTCGTAATTTTAATCGCTGGGCTAAGAAACAGCAAGACTACAAATCGTGTCCAAACACAAACGCTGGCTTCGCAAAATAGAGAGCGTTGAAGCTATACTAAATAAATGCAGTTCATAATTTCAGGTCCCCTAGCGTGATGAACTACTGACAAAAAGACGAATAATTTCTATGAAATATTCCATAGATTCAAGTCAGATAACCCAATTCTTTGACACGCAGGATCAGCAACGCATCTCGATCTTATCTTTGAGCTGATGCTCGTCCCAACTGTAGAGCTTCTAGGCTTCTTGCAGCTCATTCTTAGCACAAACAATCCTATCCTTCACTTGTTTATTCTGGATCTTCAACTGGTCCACATCCGCCTCAAGCTCCTTCATACGACACGTCTTCTCTGCAAGCTGCTGCTGCAGTTCAGGCTCCTCGTAGTTGGCTTGCTTCAGGCATCGGCTCGCATCATCGACGTGTTTGCGCAAGTGTTCCATGCGCTGCCTCTGCTTGCAAATATTTTCTTTCTGCTTGCTGATATCAGCGTCTTCAGCTCTCATGCAGCGCATGATGCTGTTCTCCTGGCATTCGTATATTGCTTCACACTCGTCTAGTTGACGCAGTTCGTTCTCCATAACAGCTTTGTGTTCTAGCAGGAAATCTATTGACAACGACTTCTGAAGATTACCGAACTTTAGTTCCAACATTTCTGCACTCATCAACTTGATATCTGATTCCAGGAAAGATTCCATCGCCGACAGATCATTTGCTTTCAATTCAGCCGAGAGTTCATCTTTCATTGCCTGTTCTTGGGCAATCAGAACGTCGAGTTGCTGTCGCATTTTTGTTAGTTCCTTGTTCCTTTCACTCTCATTTTTCTCGGCATCATTAGTAAAGCAGGTCAATTCTTACTAGACCTCTTCCTATCGAGCTGTGACTTCCTTGATTTTCTTCTTAAGCTCAAGCATTTCTTCATCGTGGAACTGTAGCCTCTGCTAAATTTTTTGCGTCTCTAAAACTGTTCCAGCGGAGACGCTTTTCTGCAGCCGGATCTGATTCCTGATTTATTCATTACTTGCGAGTTAGGCTTGGTATTTTTCTTCAGTCATTGATTGCTTGCCTCCTTTATTTGTTCTCACCAGAGCTTCAATGTAATTCGTCTTGCGTCCGCATGACGTTGAAGAATCGTCTGAAGTACTGCCTCTCGTGCCACAAGTTTCCAGCTCTGGAATGTCTCGGCTCCAAGTTCCCGTAGTGCTCAATTCTTCATAGCAGCAGCGAGCGCTCGATGAAAGTTTTTCTGAATTCATTTTTGTCGGCTTCTTTTGAAGAAATCTCCTATCCAGATTGGTTAATTTTTCTGATGTCGATTTTCTCTTGTCGATTTTGAAATGAGTGCAAATTTTCATTAGTTGATTTTGAAACGATTTATGTGCAAGCATTGGGTATTGTGGATACAGCTCCAAATTTAATACCTAGAATTACTCAAAATATTATTTCTAAGTCCTGACGAATCCGGTGGTCTGTAAGTTGATAGAGAGGGATTCGATCTTCATGATGAGAGAACCTTAGCTACCGCTAGTCTTGTAGCGTCGGGGCACCGCATGTCGCATGACGATGCTGCGCAAGCTTCCAGTGTCGCGCGAGTGATGGTCTTGCTGGGAGCCTCCTTCGGGTGGTTACTTGGTCCTCAGGGCCCATACTTTCAAAAAAAGTTAAGAGATCGTAAGTTCATCAGCCAATCATTGACGGCTTTTCAGACAAAATCCACCAATCGTAGACAAGAAAATAGAGCGTAAGTACTTACGTTCACTTAGTTAGTTTTGAAAGTGTGGCCCCAGGACTGGAGGTGGCTAGTTAGACGGCGGCTCACAGTGGTTAGGGTCAAACTGATGTAGTTTCTTTCTTAAATGATTCCACGGCCTTCTTTATTGCAGAAAAATGTAAGTTGTTGCTCAGGTGTTTGTGAAGCTGGTTTGATGTGAGTGTTGATCTTTATTATTGCGATGGAAGTAAGGTAATAAAAGTGTGATTGGTAATAAATTACATTGTTGTGCAGGTGTATGGGTGATAAGTTACACTGTTGTGCAGGTGTATGGGTGTAACTTACACTGTTCGTGCAGGTGTATGGGTGTTAACTTACATTGTTGTGCAGGTGTATGGGTGTAACTTACATTGTTGTGCAGGTGTATGGGTGTTAACTTACATTGTTCGTGCAGGTGTATGGGTGTTAACTTACATTATCCGTGCAGGTGTTGGTGGAGGTGGGGAAGGGGGTCTGATGAGCCCCAGCATGGAGCTGGCTGGGGAGCAGATGATGGCGCGTATCATGGCTACGGGCGGCATAGTGGACAGAGACGAGAGGAGACGAGGCAGCGTAGCGCTGGGCAGGATCACGCCCCTCGGCAGGATAAACGAAGACGACGAGGAACGAAGTCCTGCCAGTGCCGACCACAGCAAGGGCGACGGCGAGGATGACGAGGGTCCTGACCATCGTCTGTGCTCAGGTCTCACCATCAGCGAGGAGAAGATGGTCGTCATCAAGGAGGGGAAAGTCATTGAGATCGAGAGTGGTCAAGTGCTTCTTGAAGGGCAAAAAGTTATTGATTTAGAGGAAGGGAAGATGGTCGAGCTCGCTGATGGTAAAGTTGTGGGCCTCGAGGGCGGTAAACTACTTGAGTTTGAAGGCGATAATTACATGAGTGATAATTACGGCGATGATAACAGCAAATTCCCGGTGCATGAGCGCTATGTCATGGGCGGGGGCGAGCAGTATTCCTACAGCCGCGACGGCTCCAGGAACAATAAACCTATGGCGTATATGGGCGATAAATATCATGGCAACGATGGTGGTGGGGTACTCAAGCATTACGATAACAAATATCGTGACGAGGAAAGCTATGACAATTTGTGCAAAGATCAATACGTGGGCGCCTACACCGAGCAGAGCCTGTACCGCCACCAGACTGAATACGACCAACTGCCCTACGCGGCCTCGTATCATCGACCTCCTGCCAACTTCGCTGGTCCCTCCATGGGTTACGGACCACCACAGAACTGCTTGTCCATGCCGCGTGGAGGCCAAAATTCCAGCCATTGTAGCTCTATGACAGGAAGCCTCTACGCCCCTCTAGTTGCCAACGCTCCTCCGCCCGGAGGCCACACAACTCCAGCACAATACAAGAGTCTGTCAGGCGCCGGCCCCTACACCAGCCCTCTTCCTCCTCCCGCTCAGCAGTACTTGCATATCAGTGCACAGCGGCAGCAGCAGCGGCAGCAGCAGTAGTGCCATAAGAACAATTAGCTGTAGTCAAGCTGCCGTACAGGGAGAGCATATAACGCCATAGATGACAATCCTTCAAACAAGGAATTGGATTCAGCGCGTTGGACTCTCTTAGTTTGCGAAGCGCTGTGGCCATGATTCCTGTATGCCATTATCGGTACAGCGATCCCTCGGTAATGGATTCTAAGTATTGATATTTTTGAGTTAGTATAGACATAGCGCCCAGCCTGTGAGCAGTCCGATGGGACGAGCTGAGAATGTGCTACCTGAAATGCAGAGCTCCATATCGTTGCATCCTCGTTACTTCATTTCAACGTTGGTATTGTTTGTACGTTCTTCAACAAACCTTCTACTTGTTGTTGCAAGGTCGATGTCCCACTTTAATTTTTGTACAGATAGATTTTCGTGCCCAGTATTGAACAAGCGATTTCTACTTCTTTCCGTTGGTAATGTTAGGAAGCTAATAATGTACGTAACTAATTTTATTCTAATTTATGCTGTGGTGCGGATTATGCGTATATCATGACCCTACTACGAAGATATTGTCAGGAAAATTAATCATTTCGTTGTGGATACAAAACATGTCTCTATTGTTAGTGCAACTAATCTAGATTATATTGAAGAGAGCAGCAAATTGTGTTTTATCTCTCAGGAACACTTGCAGAGCTGATAATGCGTATCCTGAAGATTCTAAGCGTGTTGAGTGTGATGAAACCGGTGCCAAAAAATCATCGAATTATCAAACCTGAGGAACCTCACTGGTTGCCACGAGCTCCGTGTCTCTTGGTTGTATGGTTAAATTTGCCCTCACATAATCAGAAAATAGTATCCCTCTACACATCTAATATTGCTAAAATCAAATTCGATTTAATTATGAGTTAGTTGAACAATTTGTACTGTGCTACTATGCCTGTGGGTTCCATCTCGCCGGACTGATCTGAACATTGAACTCGGTCGCTGTCTCAATAATATAAATTTTGGTTTGAAATCCGTTGCCTGCAGGGATTTGATGCTTTTTTTCCCATGCTTATTAACTGTTAAGTAATTGAATGTATACAGAAAGTATTATGGCGAGAATAATGACATGATATTACTTTTATGAACCTTACGAACGAGGCGTTTAGGGGCTTCTCATTTTATTGCATGGATTAAACGCAAAGATTTTTTCTAGTGTCAGTTTTTGTGTTTGCTTTTGAATGTCTTCAGGTCTTCTAGTCTTTGTATGATATTTACTATGCTCATAGCTTCCCTGTTGTGGGCATATGTTCTAAATTAGTTTAATTACGAATAATTAAGCTTATTGGGCTGTAAGTTTGAAATGATCTTTATTATGTTATTGGTGCCGTGTTGGAGCTTTGGCTTATCAGATTAAGTTCACGTAGAATGAATCTAACGTCTAAGTTGTAATTAAAGTTTTTTTTTGCAGTGGTGTTAAAGTTTTTTTTGCGGTTGTGCACTCTTTTTTTGCATTCACTTTGTCTCTATTTGAACTGTTCACCAACTTATTTCTGAATAAACTGAGTCGCCGTTTTGCCAGGAAATTATCTGCCGTGTATATTTTTAAATGATGTCTGAATATTTTCTGAACACCGCTGTTTGCTCTCATTGTCCGCATTATCCAATTAAAGACACAAATTTGCACCCTCACCCGCTTTCAGCATCGTATGCGTGAGCCTAGATACTTAATTTTATGCATGATAATTTAATACATTACCTACTATATTTTATGAACAGCTTAATATAAAAAAGTTCTCTTATCTTGGAGGCAACACTTTCTTCCAAATGTACTTCCATATAAACTGCAGCTTTAACAAACTTAGTTTAAGTGTGATTCTTTTTTTTAAGTCTAACTGCGAGATGGAGAGCTCATTTAACTATGTTCTTATTAAGGAGAAAACTCTTAACAAACTAGAATCTCTTACACAACGTTTGATCTTCTTTCCCTCTTCCATTCCTGCCAGCATTTGTATCTTATTTGTAAGGCTCTTCGTTATGGTAAGATATTGGCGATGTTCCTTTGCCTCTATATGTTCTATCTTTTCTATTGTATTCGTTTTCATTTAGACCAATTATTTGCTTAGTTACTCCATCGAATTATTTCAAATACTTTCTGGGTCTTTGATTCGCATTAGTTATTGAAGTTATGCTCAAAAAATTATTCTTGAAGCTTATATAAGTGCGTATTTCTTAAGACAACAGAACGAGATTCATCACCTACATTTCAGCCATGACCTAATTCTGCCTTGCAGAATACCTCAAATTCACTCTAATATTTATCAATAATCTATTTCAAGTCTAAAGCGAGGAATCTCATCTTCTGCCTTCTACTAACATGACTTTCTTGAGAGACTTTTATTTACTCTAAGTTAACATTTTGCGCCCTTAAGTGCATAATAAGGAGGAGTCGTAGTAATTGTTTCGACCAAAGTTTCTGTTACAGATAACCGTAGTACTAATTATCCGACCGTAGTAGTTTCGACAGATAACCGTAGTACTAATTGTCAATACTTTATTCTAGACTTCAAGACACCTTACTAATTGCTTGTGGCGAACTCTCAATCGTAATCAATGATCTATTGTTCACTCATAACTACTTAGAAAGACTCATTGTATTTCTTGAATGAGGATTAGGATCACTGATTGCTTGAATCTAAATTCGACTGAAGAACAGCTAAGAAAATGTACGTAAAATTCGCCATATCTTTATATCTTGTTGTATTGTGCCCCGTTTAATTTGGATCTTAGTAACTTACATAAAATACTGAACATTATTGAGGGTTGTCTACTTATAACTCATTTCATATCGTCCTTGCTGAACGTTTGCCTCTAAGATTTATTTCGCAGCAAGTTTCTGATGTTAAGTCTCGTGTGCTACTGCCATTTGCTCTTCCCCTGCGAGGCGTGTCGATGTCACTTAAGATCTAAGCTGCAGAGCTTTCTATGTGCCAATGTGCAATAATCTCACTAGTTTGTATAAAGAGGATTCTTTGCTCTATGATTCCATGTGTCTGAGTGTCTTTACATAGTTTTAAGACCTCCATTTTTTGCTATCGTCTTCGGATCTTCGTGTAAAGTTACGTTTATTATTGTGCCTGATTCTCATGAGACGGTAGCAGAGAATCAGCGTGTCGGGTGCGAGGGACTGGTAGCTTTACTGGCGATGCGAGAGCTGAGTAGTGATGGACATGTTTAGAAATATCGTGGCTTCGTCAAGGGGATTGATGGCGGTCGAAAGTTGCTTCAATATGGTGGATTTTCTGACAGAGAACAGGCTGGTGGGCGCATTTGTCGCCACAAGTCTTAACCCCAACTATAAAAAAAAATATGGTGGATTGGTGGTGTTTGGTTGACGCTTATCGGTAGTGGACTGATGGTGTTTGAAAGCAAATTTAAGTTGGTTGATTGGTGGCTGCTTCAAGATAGTGGAAATAGCGATGGCAGTCTTGAGTGATAAAGGATGAAAGCAGAGGAGTTAGCGTGAAGAGCGCTGCCCACCACCCATGCGTGATGCGCGTTCGTTTAGTGATGTACCATTCGTGAGCGGTGTCCGTGTGGGGTGGTATTCATCACCCTTCTTGTGATGGTTGCGTAACGAATAATTCTTGATTAATGTAATTAAGTGTAATGATGTTCTTTGCGTGAATGATGATGAGTAACCGAACGTTCTTTACTGCTGTCTTGTGGTGGTGCTGTTACAGAGGCACTGTCTTCATTTGCCGCCACTCTTGTCCTAAATTGGTTGACTTGCCATGGCTGTGGTGGTGCTAAAATAACCTGCAGTGATGATGTGTCACGTCATTGGGCAAAGAGTGATGGACGCCACACCTCCAGTGATGTTGTATCTCAGTATAATTTCTTAGGCTAGTCTCTGTAGCTCCAAGCGAGCCCCCACACCACGCTGACGAAGGGACGTCGAAAGCGTCGCCTAATGACAATACTTATAAAGCTGATATTTTGTGCTGAGTTTCTTATTGTGAGATACACGCATTGTGCGCAGGATGTTAGTGTCTGAACCAAGCTGATCGCGGTAAATTATTAATGGATCTTTAGTTTCAATAGTTATACGGACATTATTTTGTGGTCACTAAAAAAATAGTTGTCAATAATGATCTTAGTGTCTGAGCCAAACTGATCGCGGTAAATTATTAATGGTTTTTTAGTTTCAATAGTTAATAGTTCACACCAACGATGGGAACGGTTGCTGTATTGCTCAAGAGCTTGTATAACATAACGCAGACTAGAGAAGTGAGCAAGTAAGTCATTTCTTTTCGCCACCGTTTTAATCGAGCTTCTCAAGTGAGAAACTCTGTCTAGTGCTTCTTAATAGATTTATTGTGTAAATAAATTTGAATTTTGATCTGCAATATAGCATCTTCTGCTGTTGTAGTGGCTGCACGAGTTTGCTGACCTTTTCAGAAACTCGAGAAATCTTCCTGTTGTTGATGTCAGGATTAACTTTCCGTTTCTGAACGAGAGACAATTATTGCGGCAAAAATATATTCTTCAACCCTGTATAAAGATTGAATTATCATATTCAGTCACAGCCTTTAAGTCTTGCTGTGTTCTATTAATTACGTCCCGCGAAAGAAGAAATTGTTCCCATTCCACATCGTCGTTAATAAATCATAACTAAACGTTGGGAGAAATTTAAATTCTCTATCTGCGCTGATGTCGTCGTCTTCTTAATGGCTTGCAGTCGTGGTCGGTGAGCGAGAGTTTGATTGGAACTAAATTCGATGTTCTAGCTTCCTCCTACGCCGGGCAGTACTGCGGCTACTGGCTATTGATGTTTGTCTTCACTTACGAATTTCATATGAGCTTCTATTTTCACTAAACTAACTTATTGAACGATAACTCATTGACTCAAACGCGACGTGTTTAGGTTATATGCTAAAGATCAAACCAGATATATAATTTTTGAGAGGCTGTTATCACTTTTTCTTAACATCGAATCCAACTAATTTATGCTAATACTAAACGTTCATGTCGCTGTACGGACATGGAACAAATTTTTGTAAAGTTTTGAAATTTAACATATATGTGTGAGGTTCTAAGAATTATAAGTCTGTTACATGAATTTGTATTGTAGGCGTCATCTCGTATGGAGTTATCTTCTGCAATGATGCTAGACAATTTTCATGTAAAATATCGACATTTTCCCCTGGCTATACTGTTATCAACTTGATTCTAAAGCCTTTGCCTGTTACCGTGTTCATTTGGTGTCGCTGCATTTCGGATATCTTCGTTCCTAAGTTAATTCTTATCTATGTACGAGAAGATAAACCCACGAAATTTTCTTTGGGAGCCGGACAATCGGAGCCTTCGGAGGCGTATTCTTAAACCTTATCCGAACCTGGGGCCATACTTTCAAAACTCGCTAAGTGAACGTAAGTACTTATGACTTATTTTCTTGTCTATGATTGGTGGATTTTGCTCGATAGGCCGTCAATGATTGGCTAATAAACTTACGATCTCTTACCTTTTTTTGAAAGTATAGGCCCTGACATATGGTATCACCTAATTCCATACGCATTCAAATTTCAACGCAGTTACTTATTCGTATGAATAAAACATGATAATCTATATACGAGTCTCAACTCAATAGTCTGTTGAAGACTGTGCCGCCAAAGACATGCGTGTAAATATCTTCTGTAGAGCATTTAATGTAAGGTCGATATTCCAGAGTGTGTATACCAGAGGTCTGTTGTAAATACCTCTTGTTTCGTCACTGATGCTGTCGAGACTTGAAACGGTAACGCTATGGAGACTTGAGACGGTAACGCTATGGAGACTTCAGACGGTACCGCTGTGGAGACTTCAGACGGTAACGCTATGGAGACTTGAGACGGTAACGCTATGGAGACTTCAGACGGTACCGCTGTGGAGACTTCAGACGGTAACGCCATCGAGACTTCAGACGGTAACGCTGTGGAGACTTGAGACGGTAACGCTATGGAGACTTCAGACGGTAACGCTGTGGAGACTTCAGACGGTAACGCCATCGAGACTTCAGACGGTACCGCTGTGGAGACTTCAGACGGTAACGCCATCGAGACTTCAGACGGTACCGCTGTGGAGACTTCAGACGGTAACGCCATCGAGACTTCAGACGGTAACGCTGTGGAGACTTGAGACGGTAACGCTATGGAGACTTCAGACGGTAACGCTGTGGAGACTTCAGACGGTAACGCCATCGAGACTTCAGACGGTAACGCTGTGGAGACTCTTCAGACGGTAACGCTATGGAGACTTGAGACGGTAACGCTATGTAGACTCTTCAGACGGTAACGCTATGGAGACTTGAGACAGTAACGCTATGTAGACTCTTCAGACGGTAACGCTATGGAGACTTAAGACGGTAACGCTATTGGAATGGATGGAAGTGCTTCTTTGCACCTAAGATGTTCAGTCCGCAAACCAACTTCTCTCTGTATTAACCTCAATTGTCGGATAAATTATTTATGATTTTTCATGAGGCATATTAAGTGTTTCTCTCTTGTTCGTGCTCATGTTTCGTTGGTTCCCATTCATAAAACTAAGCTTAATCATGTCTCCTCGCTGTTAAAAAATGTGTATCGGTTTATAACATTTTCACTGTAGTCTTCATTTCCAACAAGGCGTCTCTCTATTTAGCGATGTAAGTTATTTTTCGAGGCAAACGTATCGCGGAGTACTCGTTACTATTATCATTTCACTAAAATTCATTGACTTAGAAATTGAGTGCGCACTAAAACGCGTATGTATAACGAGAACTTGTCGAGGCACTGCACATTTAACAGCGCCTAGTGACCGCAGTTTGTGCTCCAGATTACATAACAAATTGCACCATTCTCATGTAGTTAATAATGCTATACAGTACTACAAAATTTGATTCCTTTGTGAATTTGAGAAGGCTTGTTTTACTTGCGTGGATCAATCAATCCATACAGGTTTAGTTCCTCTCACATTCGTTGCTATAAATTGTTGTATAAAAGATGTTTGAGGCGGACAAGCCTTGTATGTCCACGAGTAAGAGTCTGGAATCGCCTAAAATAAGAGTCTGGAAGCGCCTAAGATAAAGAGTCTGGAAGCGCCTAAGATAAGAGTCTGGAAGCGCCTAAGATAAGAGTCTGGAAGCGCCTAAGATAAGAGTCTGGAAGCGCCTAAGATAAGAGTCTGGAAGCGCCCAAGATAAGAGTCTGGAAGCGCCTAAGATAATCAGTTGTATGGGGAAACTGACTGAGCAGTTGCAGCACCTTGAGCTGCGTGACGCTGATGTAGCGTCGGGTGTGGCATCTCCTAGGTATGTTAACTAGCACAGACGCCAATTAATAATTTGAACCCCCACTCGTTTTGGGTAATGAGTTTTAAGTTCTTCGGATTCAATCTTGAATTTCCTAAGTGAATTTATTTCCTGAGATAAAGGTAATGTGCTTGAATATAGCCACTATAAATTTAAGTCGAAGCTATGTTCTGTATACCGTCTTTACTTGTGATTACCTGTCGCTTGAAGACTGCTAAATGCGCGCCGATAATTTCAGTGCCGTTTATTAACAGTGAGTTATTCCTTCTTTCACTGCACGTATCCAGGCGCTGCTTACGTGCACGAGCTGAGCTACGTATCTGCTGGCCTGTCTTGTTAATCATTACCGTATCCCGTATCTTAATGAATGGCAGTCAGCCCCACTGTTAAGAGCAAAAGTCTGCCAGACGGTCGCGGGCTTGTATTCGGTTGATAGGTTACCGGCGGCAGCATTTTCCCTTAGGGTACGCACACAGTGAAAGCAGGTTGCCAGCGTGCTGGTTACCTGCTCAGGCTGGCGCCTGAAACCATAGAATACAGAAGCAAATTCGTACAGGTTTTCACTGTGAACACTTACATTATTATCCTATGTTCATTCTTGTGGCAGGTTGGAGCAGGTTGCCCGCGCGGGCAAACCTGCTTTCACTGTGTGCGTACCTTAGACTGGTGTGACCGTTTCGTTTTGTAAGGCTGATTGTCTCATTGGTCACTCATATCCTTCTAGCTGGCTGTCTGTTTTTTATATTCTTTGATCAAATATAGTACATTGGCATCCACAATACATGAAACTCAGTCTTGATGGCGCTCAGACGAAACAACCTTTTCGAAAAAATCGGAAAGTCGGGCGCATAAAGGTTTTTACCTCTGACTTTGGAAAGCTTATTGATACTCGATTTGTAACTTCATGCTCATATCTTATAAATGATGTGTTTTATTCTGAAGCTTCCATTTTCCTGTTGTGATGATTCTCGCAGATATTGTCATCAGAGTATGTTGTCGCGTTCAGATTTTCCGATTAGGTGTTTCTTCTCGTTTCAATGTCTTTGTGTTCGACATGGTGTGCGGCGCTGACACCTGACTATAGCTGAAGCCAAGGCTTAAACTTGTAAGACTTTATTGTTTGCTGTCGCTGTGTGTGTTATTTTACTATTATGCTTACATGCCCTGCATTATGCGTGTTTGGAATGTTTCCTGTCCGAGCTGTCAATGAGAGATAACCTGAGGGCTGTTGTGGGGGTTGATTGTCGCAAGTGTTGTACGGAATGTTGAATTGGGTTGAGTTGCCAAGTCTTGTCGAAATAGTTTCATTTGGCGTTGAGCTCTAAGATATTATGCTCGAATAATTACATTTGCATTTAATTATTTTATAATTTTATTTCGGTTGAGCTGCTCAGCAAGGCAGAATAATTCTCACTCGCTGTATCTGTGGAGCGGTTGCCGGTTGCTGCCTTTGTACAAGGTTAGGTGCGTGGGCCTAGGCAGGCATTAAAATTTAAATTAAAGTTAATACTCAACTAATTTACACGATTGTGTTTGATATTTGTCTTATTTTAATTTAGACCAGATTTTGACTGTCGGTTTCAAAAAGTTTATCTCAGTACTGTATACGTTTTGAATAGTTTTACATTCCTTTCGTGTTGGTATGATATCGCTGTGCAGGAACAGCACGTCATTATTTAACGTACGATATTTCTGAATGCATTTGTTCAAACATTCCAATTGCTTCATTTTTGCATTTTTATAGTTCAAATCTAAACTTGTCTTGCAAAGGTTCAAGGAATGTTCTGGCAACAACAAACTACTAACATTCTAATAATAAAAAGGGCCAAGAAAAAAATGAGCTAACCCCATGACTAACTCAGGCTTTCATGCGATTTGGAATCATGAATTTTTTGTGTTATATTTATAATAATTGACTCGGAATGTATATGCGATAAAAGTGCACTCGTCTGTCTGACGGGGGAGATGTCTTTGGCCCTGCTCTACCTCCTCGTTATGTGATGTGATAACGGTGCTCATGTCGTTCATAAATGAAATTTCCGAGTTTCCCCCGATGGATTTTATTATTGTCACTCTGTTACTTAACTGTGATGACGTTGTGAGTAAACTTGCTATGTCATCTAACGGAGAATAAATTCATGGCCAATATGACTTTGATTTTCCATTATACAAATTCCATTATACAAAATGCATTATACAAATATTTTCCATTATACAAATATCTGCTAAATTTTTCTCTACAGTTAGGTTAGTTCACTACAGAAGGTCTATAGTATCTGAAATTTAGAGTCCTTCCTTAAGTGTCAGGAGAAGGAGACTACACCAGGCTTCTTTAGCGCCAAAAAATTATATTTCGTTAAGTGCATAAGATCGTAATATAAAGTATCGGGAATTATCCGTAGACTAATTTCAGTTTGAGAACAATATTGCATTAAAGAATAGAAGTAAATGCTAGTGACATAAACCGTAGACTTGCATTTACTGACATGAAATTATAACATTTTTTCACGCGAAATTCCTGATTTTGTCTTAATCGATCATCAATTTAATAATATGTTCTGTCGAAAATTGTGCTGGTGTCATACATTCAAAATGAAAATCTAAGTAATTCATGAAGTCCAGATTAAAATTTTCTCATTTTAAAACACATTCAGCGACAAAAAACTAACTATTCAACTATACGCAGAAAAATTACGAAACGAATTAACGATACTTAAATATTACACGCTTTGCACAGTTGGCAACATCTCTTGAAAATGGCGGTCTGGATCTGGAGGATTTATAATTTTCAATAAATTACGTTTGTTAAATTTTATTACATTCTATGTTTGTATGGTCAAGAGGCAAAATTAATGGTATTTACCTTACAAATATTATCATTTAATATTTATTTCTCTTTCTTAGGATCCTGATTGAACGCGCTGAGGACATTCTCAAGCAAAATCTAGCAACCTCCTCCCCTTCTCTTAAGGATGAAAGGCTTGCTTGAACCCGTAACAATGGAGACTATGGAGTCGACAAACAATCAAAGCTAAATTATTGCTAGTCTAAGGCCTACTTGAACTTAGTTGGCAGGAGCCATTTCATATTTTTTTAATTCTCTCTCACACTGCTAATATTTCTTTTGTCGTTTACGGATTGCCTGTGTTGATTGTTGAACAGTGTCAGTGATTGCTTACTTTTAGAGAAAAAGTGTTAGACTAAAGACTAAGTTGGAGACTGGAGTTACTGACTCAATTTCATTTCCTTCATGATTGATCGCACATTTGTGTTGTATCACTTGTATGCTCTAATACTAATACCAGTGAAAACTGAAACTCTTCTTGGTGAGAATGTGTTGTACCTACTCACTACCTAGCCTTAGCAGACAAATGAGACAAGCTTTACTGCATCCTGTTCCTTCTGGCGAACTGGAAACCTGACTGTGGTCTGTGTGTGCTTGCAGTCTTTCAGATTTCCAGTAACTTTGAAGTTATTTCTCATGTGCAATAATTTCAATCCAAATGTGTTGACAGTGTTGGCACAATCTTCTGAAGATGTACCTAAATTTTGCTGCCGATATGTTGCCAAATATATTTTGATATTCACCCACTTTCTGCACCCTGGGCCTGGGCCAGAGGGTGCAAGCAGTGTCACTGAGTCACTCTAATGCCAAGATATGGATTTTTAGCGCAATGTGTTGCCAGCCATTTCAAGATCCATCGCCTGGTAATTTTTAATAAGAAAGAACTGCAAGCAACTTAGATAGTATATATATATCCCTTACTTTCCACAAACCGCAACACTTGCACACATCACAACTGATTTCTGGACAAGCTTCACTGCATCCTGATCCATCTTGTGAACCTTACTGTGTGCGCTTGCAGTTTTTCTGATTTTAATTTCAATCCAAATGTGTCAGCAAGATCTTCCAGGAGGCGTAAATTTTGCTGCTGATGCCGCCTGATGCTTCACCAAATATCTTTCAATATTCACCCACTTTTTGAACCCTGAGAATTTGAATTTGGGATGGTGAAATATCAGAGATTATAAACATTTGCAATATATAATTATGCATGTAAATATAATACTGAATAAAAAATCAAGACTATATGTTCAATCTATATTTTGCTACTGTCAAATGTCATGTAAGCAAAACTGCACAACTCAGCAAAAACTACACATACCTTGCTGCCTGACAATAAAACCATGTAATGCTAGTCTATACTACAATTTGTATTGCTTAATAACCACACAAAGGCTACAAATTTATTTTAATTTTGCTATAAAGATGTGTTTCAGTTAAGTGTATAATATAAATCGTTGCCATTTAATATGTTGACCCCAAAGTGGTACATATACGTACCACAAAGTGTATTTCTCCATGACGTAGTGGTACATAATTCTGGGTTGCCAGATAAACTAAAAAATGGCCAAGTCTGCAAACGTAAGAAGGCAAAAAAGGCCTATAACTTACTATATACTAGTATATTTGTAGGTTCTGGTGTAAAAATTCAATTTTTTCAGTTTTTAATATTAATTAGGATGTAATCCTACCATAAATTTTAGCCGGCCAATGCAATTGAAAAACAAAAACTAAATCGCGTAATTAGTCCAAAAAAAAGACCCTC